>NW_010548122.1:0-40212 GCF_000687285.1 Phaethon lepturus | reverse complement strand
CCCTAGTATCTTATGGGATTTCTCTGTTGAGATGCATGATATTTTCCTCTGGTAATGTAAGTGGTCCAATAAATCCGAGGAGTGGATGTCTTGCCTGTACTGTGACGTTCTTGAAGAGATGCACAGGTTATGGGTTGCTGAGATGTGGCTTGAAGGATGTGATGATATGGGTTGTGTCTGATGAGAACTGTGGGAGTGGACATAGGTAACTCTAGGCTAAAGGTGTTCCTGGCTTTGAGGTCACCTGAAAGGTGTTTGCAATTAGGCTAATCCTGTAACATCTCCTAAAGCCCAGTCCAAGAATTGGCACTGATGGCACGGCAGGGGGTAGCTATTAATCTATTTGTAAGGCTGAGCTGGTATGTAACTTGCAAAGGAAGAGCTGGATAAATTAGGGGCAGTTGGGTAAGTGTCCTCAGGCTGCAGAGCCCAGAAAAAGTAAGGAGACAACAGGTCTTGCGGTGAGAAGTAATGAAAATTTCCCCAAGACAACAGTAGCTTTATGTCTTGTCTTAGAGGAGACAAGTCCACTTACTAGGGCTTATGTACAATACCCAGTGAGCTTAACTTTTGGATAATATAACAGTTTTGGGAGGCAAAACATTTGCCCTACACATCCATAAGACTTAAAAAGTGCAGGAAGAAAAAAATAAGTCTTTGTATATCTCTACAACATTGTGTTTGCTTATCCAAAGGTGCACATTAAAAATAGTATTATGGTATGACAATAGAAACTTGTAATGGCTTTTCTTTATCATAGTATTGTTTTGGTTTTTTTTTTCCCCTTACCAGCATTATTTTAATTGATTAGATTGGGATTGTGGATTTCAAAAGTAGTAAGTTACCTGCCTTTTTTAAAAATGGCATCGAAATTGATTAACCAGCAACTGGTCCATCTAAATTTAAAAATCCTTACTCATTATTAATAGGTATTGTTAAATACTTACATTCAGTATTAAATTCAGTGTTAGCTTTTATTTGATACTAAAAGCCAACATCGCATTTTCTTGCGGATCTATCATTAATGAAACGCAGCGTGGTTCTGCATGCACATCTCCGTACAGATACGATTTTGAAGTATATTGGTAGCAGCTAGAGATCTTCTGAACTGTGAGGTTATCTTGAAGAAGAGAAAATGGTGACCACTCTGGCAAGTATGTGGCACCAAGGAGAACTGCAAACTGAAGCCAGTCTATTTTTTGTCACGTCACCTGATATAGCAGAATTATAGTGAGTTCATACTTCTGTTACAAAAGAGGCATAATAGTAATTTAGTCCAAGTGGTACTAGGTTGGTTACATTGAACAATTACATTTTATAGAAGCTATGAAGCAAACCAAGGTGGGAAACATTTGCTATCCATTTTTTATTTTTGACGTGACATAAACATAGATCTGATACAATTTGTGAACTGTGCTGTAAAAGTAGAAGAATAAATGTCAGACTTCTAATGTTTCATTTTGATTTGGGAAGTTTGAAATACTAATGTTTCTAGGTTCTTTTAAGGTACTTATCTGTGAATTCCTACCCATGTTGCCAACCCCTCCATGCAGTGTTTGTTGTGGGAATTGCTTTGCACATGTTTCTCACCCGTGGTGTTGGGTTTGCATGGCAAGGTTTTGGTAGCAGGGGGCTGCAGGGGAGGCTTCTATGAGAAGCTGCCAGAAGCTTCCCCCATGTCCGACAGAGCCAATGCCAGCCGGCTCCAGGATGGACCTGCTGCTGGCCAAGGTCGAGCCCATCAGTGATGGTGGTAATGTATCTAAGAAGGGGAAAAAAAACTGCAACAGCAACTGCAGTTGGAGAGAGGAGTGAGAATGTGTGAGAGGAGCAGCCCTGCAGACATCCAGGCCAGGGCAGCAGGAGTGGCAGGAGGGGCTCCAGGTGCCGGAGCAGAGATTCCCCGGCAGCCCGTGGTGAAGACCATGGTGAGGCCGGCTGTGCCCCTGCAGCCATGGAGCTCCATGGGGGAGCAGATCTCCGCCTGCACCCGGGGAGGATCCCGCACCAGAGCAGGTGGATGCCCAAAGGAGGCTGTGACCCTGTGGGAAGCCCACGCTGGAGCCGGCTCCTGGCAGGGCCTGTGGCCCTGTGGAAAGAGGAGCCCAGGCTGGAGCAGGGTTGCTGGCAGGACTTGTGACCCCATGGAGGACCCAGGCTGGAGCAGCCTGTTCCTGAAGGACGGCACCCTGTGGAAGGGAGCCAGGCTGGAGCAGTTTGTAAAGAACTGCAGCCTGTGGGAAGGACTCATGTTGGAGGACAGTCCCCTGTGGGAGAGGCTCCAGGCTGGAGCAGGGGCAGTGGGTGAGGAGTCCTCCCCGTGAGGAGGGAGGAGTGGCAGAAAACTGTGTGATGAACTGACCACAGTCCCATTCCCTGGCCCTCTGTGCTGCTGGTGGGGAGGAGTTAGAGAATTTGGGAGTGAAGTTGAGCCTGGAGGGAAGGTGTTTTAAGATTTGGTTTTAGTTCTCATTACCCTACTCTGATTTAATTGGTAATAAATTAAGCTAATTTCCCCAAGTTGAGTCTGTTTTGGCCATGACAGCAATTGGTGAATGATATCTCCCTGTCCTTGTCTCGACCCACAAGTTTTTTGTTATAATTTCTCTCCCCTGCCCACCTGAGGAGGGGAGTGATAGAGTGGCTTTGGGTGCCTGGTGTCCAGCCAGGGTCAACCCACCACACCCATTTAATGCTAAACAGTACCCAAGTTGTTAACAGGGAATTTCTTAGCTGTATAAACTTACTATTTGTTGTGTGTAACCTGATACAGTTGACTATTTTTGTTACTTCAGATAAAACGACAATATACAAAGATTAAATAACTAAACGTTAAAGCTGAGAGTAAAAGAAATGTAGAGATTTACTTGTTCTAGAATGGAGCATTATGGGCCAAAATTTCAGAATGAGAGAGGAAACTGTAATGTGACAGAAGTAGTATGTGGTTAATACGTCTAAGGCTATGCAACTAAACTAACTAAATTAGGGTATTTAGTATCCTGTCTTGGCATAATTCCAGTTCTTGTTATGTGTTCTGGTGCAAATTGTTGGTGTATATTCACTTTAAGTCTATTCCCCACTGTTTTGGAATATTCTCCTTCTCTTCTTCCATTTAACTGAAGTTACATGTGAACACTAAACACGGAACTCGGAAAGACAGCTGCAGTGATATTCCTGGTAATTTAATAGACAGCACAGCTATCAAACACTGATGCCCAAGACTAGAATTTGCAACTAAATCTGCTAATTAGGTTAAGAGCTGAAATACCAGTAGGTGCCTATCTGCATCTTTAGGCACCTAAGTACCTTTAAAATACAGCCCCTTAGTCTCTCTTTCATTTGTAGAATGGCAATTATAATAATTCCTTACTTTGCAATTACACTAGAAAGACAAAGATTGTGAGGTGCCTAAATACCACTATGGAAAAGGGCCAGCAAACACAACGTTCCTTCCTTCCTAAATCTCAATCTCTTTTATTCTTGGTTAAGCCAGCCTGTCTTGCTGACATTACAGTGTTTGTACTAACAACTCCATTACTGGTAAAGGATCACTTTCTCTTTTTTAAAGCATAACCCATAGAGCAAGGAGAAGTGTTGAGATTCAGAGAAGGCTTATGGAAGGAGCTCATTGTGTTTTGTATTGCATGTTCTTAAATTGTCAGTATTTCTTACTATCTTACAAGCCACCATTTTTACATGAGTTGAAGTGGAAAAATGGCGACTCCAATAATTGCTTTTAAAACAGCTGTTGATAGAAGTGGTTTTGTACTGTGCTGGTTGTCTAAGCATGATTTTATATGGACGTTCATTGGGATTTCATCGTGTTCTTATCAATTCCATGATACCAACTATCGCTAGCATTATAGTTTTCCTATCTGTCACATTACTTTTGCACTGTCAAGAGGTACATGCTAATGACTGTTTGCATGGGCGAAGCTGTAAGGAATATCTGCTTTACATTTGACTTTCCTTCTGGAATGGAAGGATCTTTTTCACAGCAACTCACGAGCCTGTATGAAAGAAATATGGTTTAAAACTAAACTAAATGGATGACTTCACATAAGTGCAGTAATAAGCAAAAGATGACCTGAAGGATTTATAAATGTTTCCCTATCTGTGGCTCCTATAGATGATTGTCTTTATAAAAGAAATATACTTAGACTGCAAATTTTTATAATGACTGTATGAAATTAATGGTTTATTTTCAGGAGAAATTAAAGAAATTCTACTCGTTACACTGTTACGAATCTAGAATGACAAATCTGGAAGTACTGTTTTGAAGATAGTATTTACCTCAGATTAATTCTAGCATAATTAATCTGTATCTGGAAAGAATGTGGACAGTTGTTTTCACTACCAGAAATAAGTTTGAGGTTTTTTTCCCTCATGGGGTCTTTTCTCAAATAAAGAAGTTGTTTTGATGATGCTACATTAAATTTCCTGCATTTAATCAAACCTTTTGAAGGTGGTCATTAGGTCACTGGCCATTTTATATACAGAAGGAGCCAGTACAGATTCAGATAACTTTATGGAAGAACTATTAATTATTTTGATTACAGCAGCTACGTTATGAGTTACAAAAAAGAGTTAGTGCACATTCCTTACAGATTTACATGCCCACATCTGCATTTTAGAACATACTTCTGCACATGAATAGTTTGGTTATTAATGGAAATAAAAAATTATATTCAAGATTTTTGAAAGCTGGTTTTAAACTTCGAAGCAGGAGTTAACTTTTTGTAAGGTTTGCCAGCAGCAGCTCTATAGTTGAAAGAAATACAAAGATTTTTACTTTTTTAAAGTCCAAATGAAACTCTTAAATAGGAAAAGAATACTACGTGGAAAAAGTCACTAAGATTACTCTTGTCTCCTAATATGCCCAGATAGGAAACCATTTCCCAAAGGTCTGCAGATTTGCAAACTATATGCGTTTGACATCTTCAGTGTACATGATGAACATGAAAAGTAGGCTGGATTACTGCATGACAGGCCCTACCTTTGAAATACAAGACAACAAATCATTTCATTAAACGAATTAGTTGGTACAGCCTGGGAAATAAATTAAAAAGTGCATGCAATCTAGAAGTTGTCCAGTTAGGAACATACTTGGATAGCTTTGTTAGAGGAGGAGGTAGACTAAGTAGAACTTGAAGGGAAATGATGAGATTATTCCCAAACACTGAAACAAGAGGCAGCAATAGAGAGTTGGGGCTGAGGTGGAAATAAGAAAAGCAACCATTTTTTCCATAAGGATTTTGAAGAAATATTCTGATGTTGTTCTGTACATCATTTGATTGATCTAATACGTGATAATCTGTTTAGTAGTTACTTTGTCAGAAAAGTTACCTGGAAAAAGAACAGAAATATTCATTTTGCAATCATAAATAATTGGAAGTGCAGAGAAGCTCCTAAATGAAGATATATAGGAATTAAGGAGATTAGTTAGGACATAAATAGGGACCGACATAATAAGAAATAAAGAAATTAATTAGTGGTGTACAGAAGGTGGCCTGGGAGGTTTTTCTTCAGTGTAAGAATTTAGCAACGTTCATAACATAATAAAACATTACAAACAAAAATTTTTTCTTTCCTCCTTTTAAACATAGTCTGCAGTTAAACTGAAGGTAGTGTTGCACTCGGGTGTGCAGAGAATGTTGTTGAAACAGAATGAAATTATGAAAATGTTGATGGCTGGTGGTTCACTGGTGTGCAATGCCGTACCTCTGTTTTCTTCAGCTGAGGATATGTCTCATGGTGCTTAAACAAGTAGTTACTCAAGAAAACAAAGGAAACTATATGGGATGCATGCAGCATAAAAGCTCCCTACTGCAGGTCTAAATCAGATTTAAAGTCTCAAAGAAAAAAAATCTACTAATGGTCATAGATTGCACCCTGTTTGGATATTGCTTTTTGCTCCAGAACAGTGGGTGACCAGTGTTGGAGACGGCATTGGAAGCGTCAGGCAGTGCTACCCGTGCGTGCCGCAGCGCTGAGGCCTGTGACGGTTTCCCGCTTAGGCCTGTGACGCGGGCAGGCTGTGTCCAGGTCAAAGGGGTGATCTGGCTGTGTCACACGTCTGCACCAGCCGGCCGTGCCCCGTGGGATAATGGAGAGCAGTGGCTCACATCTGCTGCTCTGTTTGCAGCCCGTACCTTGCAGAAAGAGCAGCTGCAGCTGAACGGAAGCCAGTTCCTACAGGGCAGGGTGAGCCTTTTGAATACATTTGTCTAATCATGCAGTCCATTTACTCGGGCTGTGAGCTTCTTCCCAGGATTGGATTCTGAGAGAAGTTCTGCCCTTTTGTTTTCACGTTCAGTGTTTCACAGCCAATTCAGCTTTAGCTACTTCAAGGCCTCTAAAAAATCACTTGAGTCTAACAATGGCCCTGGCAGAAACCTCTCACAGTTCACTTTTTCCCTTCTGGTTCATGCAGTGTGAGGCTGACCTATTGCAACCAACCTAAGTCTGTATTTGAGTTGGGTTTTTTTCGTTCTCACTAAACAGAGGGAAACAGGGCTTAAAATAAAAATGTCAAGAAAGATATGTCAGAATCAAATTTAAGAGTCAGCCCTTGTGTAAATGACTACAGCTCCATCAATTTCAGTAAGTGCCTCTCCTGGGTTGATCCCCTCTCTTCCTTGCTATGATGTTAGGCATATTTGCTATAATCTCTCTCTTTCTCCCCAGAGAGGATTTTGCCATACATATCCACGTGTGTGTACATAAATAAAATTAGGATTGATGTCTTAAATATCAAGTGGCAGTGTATATCCACCCAGTTCAAGATGTAACTATTTACAGCAGTGATTAAAGATCAGTGTTTATAAAGGATATTACCTGACTGTAACAAAATTGTTTTAGGAGATTTACAGGGTGATGTCTGGTGGGTCACACATCATTGCAGGGTTGATGCAATAGTTTTAAATATGTGCTTGTCTCTGTGTGTGTATCCTTAAAGAGAATAAAGGAATTTCTTTTGCAGGTAAAAGGAAAAAGTGAATGAAAAAAAAGAAAAAGATTGTTGCTTACAGAGAATTCTGTGTAGGAAGAATTTTAAATCAGTTAGTAGTGGCAGTCGTGTGTGGAGATTTAACAAGTAACTCGTGAAATAACGTTGATTGAGCTTGAGAACAGCAATATCTGGTAAAGAACGTCCAGCTCAAACCTTTAGAGCTTTCACTGCCCTGCTTTTCTTTTCAAAGCATGCTTCTTAACACTATGGAAAAACTTGAATATTGTTTAAAAAGTATTTTTCCATTCTCAGTTTGCACAGTATAGCATCATAGAAAGTAGGATTGAAAAGAGACCCCCAGATATTATGTTGGCCGCTCCTTTGCCCGGAGAGAGGATAAACTGTACTTACTTCGTTCCCAACAGATGTCCGTCTAACCTGTTCATAAAAACTTCTAATGAGTGAGATCCCACAATTTCCCTGGAAAATCCATGTCAATGCTTCACTCTATTCATCCTTAATTTTTTCTACACTCCCCCCACACCCCTGGAGTAGCCTCAGTCTCCCTGCATCATTCATTTTATGTGATGATCTGGAATGCAGTGCTATTTGCTTTTTAAAAATTATATGAGCAACTTGGCTGCAAGATAATTGTTCAGTTACTTTGGCAGTCTCATGCTTCAATCCTGCAATAGGAAATTCTTGCCAGTTCTTTGTGATTTTCATGTCTGTCTCATGATACTTGGTGTTTTTCCTGAAGCTACAGTTACTGAATCACAGATCTTCACTTTTATTTCAGAAGGAAAAAAAATTCAAGTGTCGTGTGCTGTCCCTGTCCCCCCCACCCCGAAAAGGCTTGCAAAGGTTTTAAAAAAATAAAAAACAAACAAAGGAATTTGCAACCAATTTTTTCAGGTTTGCTTTATAAATTTTTAAGCTTTTTAAATGCTTGGGCTGCTCACTGTTAGAGGTTTTGATCCCACACTTATGTGAAGGTCTGCTAATTTACCTGGGTTCTGGGCAAGCACAGAAATCAGCCCAGGGAAGTGAATCCTAAACCTTGGTAGTTTATAACTGCAAAAATCTTTCTGCTGCTTGCAGAATCAGCATTGAGTTAAATACTACACTGTCCTATAGAGCCTAAGATTAACAGTGGATAAACTGTATTTTATGAAACCACGGGACATCGTGTTTGCAATCATAGCATCATAACAGTATCAAATCATGATAAGGAGTGTAGTGTTTACTTTAATAAAGAATTGAAGGCTGAAGTGGTTCAGAAAGTTTGGTAAACAGGGAACTGTACTCCTACAAAAAGAAAAATACTGAGATACAGTGTTCAGATGTGGCAGATCATTCAAATCTTTCAAACTAATTTTCAGGAGGAATATGGGAAGCGTTTTCCTGCTTTGTTTACATCCACATGCTTACTTTTACATATGAGTGTTACCTCATTTTCAGACATTTTTCACTTAAATGTTACTTTTAATGACAAATAAAATAACCTCTATACATGTAAGAAATACTAATTTATAGGAGTCTGTGACTGAAAAGAAATGTTTGGGTTTTTATAGATCTGCATTAAAGTGGAGTTGCTTGTTTCAGAAGAGTTTTGCAAAGTTCTTCAGAAAATAATATTAAAGAAGGGGTTGAAGGGAAAGAAATGCCAACTGTCCCTCAGTTTGTGTATTATTAACACATACCAGATGTCTCTTTTATAGGATAGATTATGAGTTGTTACCGAATGAGTTTTAGTACAAAACTGGAACTTTTCAAGTTAGTGAAATATCAAATGCCCTATGTATTTTGTCTGTGTATCACTTCTAGATTGTTATGGTGCTCAAAAAAGGATTCGGGGTTTTGTGTTGGGTTTTTTTTTCCCTCCCCCTGCCCCAAACCAAAATACATCTGGTGTGTGTTGGCTTTCTGCAAATGAAGGCTGGACTTAGTGGCTTTGACCCTGTTTCATTGTGATTAAGCTTGTTAAGATTTTATGTTTTTAGTGTCTGTTTTACAACATTTTCATTACTGTGTATTTTATTAAGGTTCAATTGGTTTGTATTTTTATGGTTGCATCTGGTGTGTATAAACTTTGCTCCAGTTTAAAAAGCTACTTGTCTCGGTACTGGTCATGAGTGAATTTTGAAGTATAGTGGGATGTGTATGTGTCAGTCGTATGCTGATACCTGGAAAACTCTTTCTCCTGGACTAGCTCATAATAATCTTACTACCTAAAGTATGGAAAAGGCTGTGTGCCCATGTTCATGTCTTTGTGTTTGTTCATGCTTGCATGTATGTGTTTCATATTCAAATATTTTGCAATGTTTGTCTTGAAAATAAGAATAGTTATTCTTGAAAGATGGCTCAGAATGCCATCAGGGTAAGTTATACAATCCAGATATGCTATGGGATTAATATATTTTTGTAGTAAGTATTTAAAAAGAAATCATATCTATATCAAAGTCAAATACTCCTGAGTTTAGTTTCCTGTAAAGATGATACAATGTTTTTCTCATAATAATTATACAAGTTTCTTATTTGCTTTGATGTTCAAATGGCCACATGTATAAACTTCTCTTGATACACTGTTGGATTTGATTTATGTTTAAACAGGAAAAAAAAAGAAGATGCTCTCTTACTTTAGTCCCACAGGATATAATATTTCTAAAAAGTAAAATAGGAGAACTACAAATGTAATTTAAAGTAATGCTGTATTAAATAACTAGTGTCGGAGACTGTAAATGCACTGAAAATAATGTTTCCCAAATCTTTCTTGTTTTTATTATCATACCCCTTTTCAAGTGTTTGTTCTAGAGCCCTGAGAATTTGATGGAAGTCCTTACCTTAACCAAGACCTGACTTTCTTTAGAGCTATTTGTTTCGTAAAGAATTTGCGAAGTACTGAAATACTTCTAATGCACCAGGATGACGGTTTGCAGAAGTGCCACAAACACTGAACAAAATTAAACATTCAGCATTCCCTCTTTAAATTATTTTCTCTAAAATCTGGTACCATACCTGAAGATGCAATCAAGACTTTGCTCTGAGTTTTGATGTAGAGTCCTCATTAACTGCTGAATCTGAACCTGACATCCTTTGGTTGGCCCTACCCTGGCTCTTATGCATCAAAAATAGCCATTCTGCATCAGTGAGAGCAGAGCATCTTTTCAATGAGCAAATTGTTCAAATCTTGTTGCTCTTTTCAAGTACTCTTGAAAGTTGTAATTCTTGCTCTTAGTGTACTTCACAACACCACCACAATTCTTAGTTTATTATTTCATTGTTTTTTCCTTTTGCTCCTGCAGCACTGGCTGCCTGTCCCTACCATTAGTCCTTCTCACTTTCTCCTACAGGACAAATTTTGTTAATGAGTCAAGAGTATTCCAATATGCCTTACGTATATAAACACATATACATGAGCATATATGTTTTTGTGCACACAGATGAGCACACACAGTTTTCACAAACTGTAAGATGGGAGTAAAACTTGCTCATTGGTGCTGATCAAGAAATTGGACTGATAGGACTCTGGTGGTTTTTCATTTCCACTTCATTTGGTTCAGTCAATGCATTCAAGATTTGGAGGTGGTCTGTATCAGCAAAGTCTCTTATAAGCCTCACAACTCAAAAAAGGTCCTTTTTTGAAGGGCCTCCTGACTTTTTAGTGGAACAGTGTTTCCAATGTTGAGGCAACAGAAATGCTTCCATGCAGTCACGAGGTTCCAGAATGTGTGTTTTGTTTTGGATATAGAGCGGTACAGATGCTCCATTTGTATTAAGATCTACTCACTTTTGGGTCACTTCATTTTTTTTTTTGTATGAGAAGGTAAAACATTGGTAACAGAAGCTTTTGTGCATTTTAGCTGGACAAAATTACAGCTTAATTACCTATACCTGAGACCTCACTGTGGTCCATGGAGTATGAGGGAACTCAGTTTCTCATGTGTTTAGCCAAATTTGTGAGAATAAGAAAGGACTAGTTTGATGCCTTGAAACAGTGAGATTATTTTCACAGTACAAAGCATGGCACTTCATTTATGTGCACCTGTAGTTGGAAAAGGACAAGTTTATGTCTGCAAAGTTTAGGTATTGTTGCTACAGGACACACCTGACAATGAAAAAGCAAAATGAAGGCTAAATAAACACATGTAGGCTCCTTGAAAAACTGTCAGTGTAATCCTTGTGACAGATCTGTATATATTGAACTTTAGGTAGCGGTTATTGAAAAGAATGTCTTTAATATGTACATCTGCAGGCAAGGGGACAAAGCAAAGGATGCCTGCATAAAGCTTGAAGATACTTTTTATAATTTGTTTTTTTTGTGGTTGTCTCTGGAACTTATGGAAAACCAGTCGCACTGTCCCCTATCACTAGTGAGCTATGTACAGCTGTAATCCAGGGCCTAGCCAGCATAACTTTCCAAGTTAAGATCACTTAATTTTTCTTCTTAGAAAGTGCTTCTATTAGTTTTAGGATACATGTACAATTTCAAAGGGTTTGCCTACATGAAACCATTTTCCATTTTTTTGCATTGCTTCTGCCTTACCTACTGTATAAGCATGATACTTTATTATTTATTAGATTGTCATGAAATACTTCATTGTTACTTTCTTAAAATAGAAAGTTAATTAAAAACTAGTTAGCATAAAAATATTGCTCATTGCACAACTTACTAAGCGTACTTTTTTTGAAATTATATTATGTTGCATTTTATTTATTACGCCCTTAGGTGACGGGATAACATTTTACTGCTCTTTCGAATTTTATCAGAAAATGCACAAAAACCTCAGGAGGAAGTGGTTGCATATGAATTTCAGAATATAGTATTGTACTTTGACAAGAATGAATAAGAGATTCAGAAAGCTTTACTGGTGCTCGAAAAATGTTTTTACAGTCCCAGTGATCTGGAAAAAAATTGCAATTTTTCAAAAGACGCTAATATTAAATGCTGTATTGTTATGGATAGCACTTTAGAGGCACAGTTTTTCCGAGCCAAGAAAAGTCATGTTGATCCCTAAATACAGGCCGTTGATGCTGAAAATCTTTGACTCGGAAGTGTAAAAGTACCTGATTGGTTGGCCAAGAAACATGGAAAATAAGGTTCATATAGTAACAGTGGTTAAGTGATGCAACAGGAGACTGGCAAATGCAGAATAAATTTGCTGCCAGCAGGTGGCAGCAGAATGGGAAAAAAAAAAAAAAAAAGGGCACATAAATCTGAGATAGTGGACAAAAGAATTCAGATTTCTTAACAGCTTAGTTTCACTAGCTGATTTTGATTATGCAAGGTAAGTTATGGTTTAATTGGAAAGGGGAAATGTCCAAGGCACGCTTGACTTTTGATATATAACCTTGGACTGCAAAGAATTCTACTGTACTTCTGTAAACACTGATTTCTGGTGGAAGTTTTAAGAAAAGGTTATGTCTGAATATATTTACAGTGGTGTTTGTCTATAATACTTCTAACGTTTCACTAGTCATATAATGTGAAGAATTACTAATTCTGATGTCCTATTGAAAAAACTTAGAGGAGAGTGGAGAAGTGTTAATTTTAATTGGGGCTGTCAACTTATGCCCAGTTCAGAAAAGAATAAAGCCTTTAAGCTGGTTCTCTCTGCACGTGTCTTAGTTAACATTTGATCACTCAGTGTGAGAAATTACAAATAACTTATATGCTGTGAATATGTTTGGTATTTCTTTTTCCTTGGTGATGTGTGTGTGCGGGGTGTGTGTGTTCCCAGAAGAGGAACAAGGAGGAGTGAATAAGTTTTAATTTTCATCTTTATCTTAAAATCTGCTTTAGTACCATCTGCACTTTAGGGAGAATATGCAGCAGTGTCATTGTTCTGCATGCTTTATGGTGTTCTCTGCTATGAACTTTTATTTTTATTAAAGAAGACACAGGATTGAAACCATAAGTATGTGCCTTTCCATGGTGTGTGTGTACACAGTTAGTTATACTGTATTTGTGATTTATAGTGTTGCCAGACATGCCATTCCAAAGTTACATTTAAAAAATGGTTTGTAAACAGGGCTTGAGACATAGACAAAAAATTACCAGGGACCTACCAAAGATGAAGAAGGTAAGGGGGAATGTTATTACTTCTATTTTCGTTTTGAATTTGTCCTTTTTTGAATTTGACATGGGTTTTTTTTTAGAAACAAAATGTGTGCATTTAAAATTAAAAGAACTCTGCCAAAAGTAAATTGAAGACTCAGGAATTGTTTCAAACCTGAAAGTCTGTGTTGTATAGCCTTCTACTAGTTAGCTGGTGATTTTTCTGTATTGCTTTGTGCAAAAAAAAAAAAAAAAAAAAAAAACAAAAAAAACAAGGTAGGAAATTTGTCTCTATCTACCTATATATCTATGTGTATCTATAGATCTGTGCAAGTTTAGAGATGTCTTGATTAATATGGTACAAGCTTATATCCTGTTTATTTTTTGCTTACTGAGAGTCCAGTTTTAGGAGGTTTTAGAGCTTAGCATGGTGCATTTGTGGGGTAAATAGCTTGAGGCAGATACCAAAACACCTCTGTTTTACTTAACACTTGCTCATCTTACACATGTATTATATTAACACTTGCATTGATTGTACCACTAATATTCGAGAGGTTTTAAAATGTGAGTTTTTCTTTCTGACAGATCATATAGAACATATTTTTTCACAACTTCATTCAGTTCTAAAGGCACGCAATGAAGTTGCTTGATTTTAATTGACCCCAGAGTCATTTTAAACAAGTTATTATCCTCTGCTTCAGACAGATTCTAGTGTTCAAAGCACTTTTAAAAGGAATATCATTTGGTAATTAAAAACATTACTTGCAGTTGGGTGGCTGTCTTATTGATGTGGTGAAACAGTAAAGGCCTACCCTTACTGCATTATGGTAAGCAAGGCATAGGGAGTATCACACTGCAGTTTACCAGCCACGGTGTAGATGAGCAGCACAAATCTGTGTTTCTTGCAGTTTAATGTTTTTGTAGTGTTAATTTGAAATACTATTAGTTTACCATCCATATGGAACTGGCACTCTTTGAATCTAGAAGCAAAGAAACAAGTAGTTCAAGTTGAGAAATTCCATTGACCATTAAATATAATTACAAGGTTAGAACTGGGGCCAGAGTGTTTGAGTTCTGCATGTAACGTTTCACTGCTCAGCCCCTTTTGAATGGCATTACCTCATCTTGCATCCATTCAGGAAAAGAGTTGCAAATCCCACATGAACAGATCGAAGTTATCCAAGGTCATTGTATGAACAGAATGTGGACAATTATTTTCACATTTTCTGTTACAAGGGGATTCTTAAAAATACATACGATGCAGCATTTAATCTGTTAGTTTGGTTTGGGCAAAATATATTTGTCAGACTTGATTCTTTTGCATTGTCTTTCCCATGTGTTTCATGTGTCAGGTGCAAGTGAGTCGGATCAGAGTGTTAGGAGGAAGGAAAGTATAAATGTGCTAAGGTGCTTTGTAAAATAATGGCTTTATGTGAGCAAATTACATCAATTGGAACAAATGACATACTGCTTCCAGTGATGTAATCCAGAAAGTTTGAATTGCCTTTAATGCTTTCAGTCTGAATAAATTCCTTTTCTTTTGAGTTCTTCCCAGTAATCAGCTTTTATATTGAAAGTAGGAGGCTTGATGTCTGTTTAGTCCTTCGTTTTGAAAATTTTGTGATAGAAAAGGCAGGTAGAAAACCGCACATTATATAAAATTATTAGTAATTCAGAAATATTTGAAGGTTTGGATTTTTTTAAAACATTGAGTGGGCTGGAGCAGTATTCTTTTTTTAATGTGCATGTGTTTATAATGCCTGTAATTAGTAACAGAGATAATAGGCTAAGTATACAATTGAAAAATTCAAACCAGGAGGTTTTTGTTGTTTGTTTTTTAAAATCCATATTAATTTTTCTCTATAGACATAAATATCAATGTAATGAAATGAGGCAGTGAAATAACATATCGTGTAAAAATACAAATGAATGTACAAATACAGATTTACTTTTTTTTTAGTACATGTAACAGGTGACAATGTGATTAGAAATACAAAACATGGAATTTTAAAGTGCTTGCTAAAAATCAAATGGAAGCTTTGATCTTTCTTGGGTATTTTTTAGATCTTGAAGTAATACTTACTGCCATTAACAAAATATCATAGTTGTGAGTTTGGCATTTAGAAGAATCTTTATTTCATCTAAGGCTTTTTCTGAAAATTATATTACATTCTGTTGTTTTATTTTGTAAGATTATCCCTGTAAAATGCAACTACAGCCGCGGCATTGTATTAGTTTCTGGCACATCTGTGTCTTTTGAACTGCGTCCGTCCAGTAAGGATTTTGCATGTAACGGTGTTGATTAACATTTGTAATTTCTTGATATACACAATAGAAAAGCATTACTGAATTGCATCCGATTATTGAGATTGAAATTTAAAATAAAATTTCCTATGAGGACTGGTATTAACATTCCAAAGGCTTTTCTCCCAGCTCCAGAGGGTCAGATAACTTGCATGTACCCATCTTGAGTAGCATCTCACCTCTAGAAGACTAGAATATTTTGTGAAGATAATATGTGGTTACATACAAGTGAAGGCAGCAGGATACAGCTGATGAAGTATTTACTACTTCAGAGATCGCATGTATTTTTTTAGAGTTCGAAAGGAGAAGGTGTCACAACTTTTACTTAATTTATTCTTAACTTAATCTTAATTAGTATGGTTTTTAAATTGAACTCTGTCATTTTTAAGGGCTCAATCAACTATTTTGTTACTGATTTTTATTTTTTTGTGTAATAGTCTCCGATAGCTTTTCCTAAAACTTGCTAATATTTTTACAAGTGTAACTGCTTGCTGAAATAAAAAACGGTTGTGAAAAGTTTTAACTATACTTCTCATATCACATATACATCTACTGACCATTCTTAATAGCTTCATCTTTCCTCAATTGAGCTTAATCTACATTTTCATTATTTTTGTTAAAATAAAATGAGAAATGAAGTTGCTTATTTCTTTGTCATTATCTTGAAGGCAATCAGTAATAAAAATACATAAGCAACACAGAAAATGACTACAATTCTGCAGGTGTTACAAAGTATATTTCTGAAATTGCTCAAGCAGATAATACTTTTTGGAATCCTTTCTATTGGTATGGCTTATGAAGAAATTTATCTCAATTTTTTTTTTTTTGCAGACTATAGAAAAACCTTGCAGTTTTAATTTTTTCAATATTTAGACAACTAGACTAATGGAAAAAAGACAGGACTGATTGATTAGACATATCATATAATGCCATTTAGATTTCCAGTACAATACATTTTGTGGTACAAGAGATAAAGTGATTTGCTAAAAGGCTAAATATAGGAAAACTGTTACATTCTTATCAAACACAGTCTCCCCATATACTCTAAAGGATTAAGCTGAGATTGAAAAGAGAGAGCATTATCTTTAAAGGAAAATCAGTTGAAGGGATGAATCCTGAAATTGAATCCCTGCTGGCAGATTCTTTTTCCTGAATGGATACTTCTGCAGGTCCCTAATTTCTCAGTGTAATCGCGGCACTCCGTAGCTTTAAGCTGTTGATGTCCCAGGGAGGGCGGACGCTGAACAGGTACTGCTTGATGCGCTGGCACAGCTGGAGCTGAGCAGAGTTGTCTGTCCGTAATGCACGCACACGTCCGCATAGGCAGGTGAAATCAGGCTGATAAAAGGTGTGTTTCACCGTCTCATTTTCTGACAATGGCAATTCAGCACCTTAACATTTACTTGTAAGATTTCAACTTTCTGAGTTTCAAACAACTGCTGCTACAGAAGGGGGTGGGAAGAAAGGGAAAAAAACAATACTGAAATGTTTTATCCTCCCTCAGTGGAATATGGAATTTCCTGCATTGTTCTCTGTGTGTCCAGGGTCTGGGATAGGCAAGACTCGCCTATGTTCAGTAACATGTGTTCAGTAACACATTTTGGATAATTATTTGTGTCAGAGTTTTAAATCCTCATTTTTTTCCCCTTCTATTTTATTGCTAGAAACAAATAGGAGCTTTGCATCACGGAAAAAACATTGCGCAGTTCCCTTTGGTTTCAAATCCCACTATATTATATTTTTAAGTTATGAGTTTTTCAGCATAAAACATCACATTGTGTGTCTCTTTATAACTTGTTTTACATGTCATTAATTTTAATGTTTCTTCCTTTTTGATCTGTGTTTGATCAAATCAGTTGTCCAAATTACTCTACTGTTGTCAGCAGAAACATTGGCATCTGGTGTAATACATGTGGCTTGATGGACGAAATGATAAATTCAAGTCAACTATAGGGCTTGTTGCTTTAAACATTCTAAGAATGGGCACACTTAAAAAGTGAGTTATGCCATTTTAACCGCTTATATTTAGCTACTAGGTCTGTAAGCCAACCTTTATCTGATTGGTAATAGAAGTGTGTGGGGGAAACCAATTTTGTTGTGTCAGTAACATGCTGTTGGATGTGCTGTTTCCAGGTGGTGGGTATTATAATCTTATCTTCTGCACCGAGTTGAATATGTCTGTCTCAGGTAGAAAGTCTACAAGGACTGATTTTTCCATTGTTCTGGTTTTCTGCATCACTTCTGCTTTGTTTTGTTTTGACTTTTTCCTTCTAGGGAGTTGCAGGGGAAACAGTATATGAAGGAAGTTAGTTATAGTTATGTGGTAACTTCTTGCTGCCTAAATGTCAGTGACTTAGGCAATTGCTAATCACTGTTAGCTATTAAAAAAAAAAAAGGAACGAAAAAAAGGCCTTTAAAACTATAGGGCAAGACAATTTTGCAGAAGGAAGCTGAGCATCCTTGAATTTAGACCATGTTGCTATTCTGAGCTTTACATTTTGGAGCAAAACAAGACCAGATTAAAAAAAAAACAAAACCTGAATATTTTTCAGGCTATTTCTGCCCCTTATTTCTCCCTGAACAGTGTTTTCCTCTTTCTTCAAGTCTCTTCTGCATCTCAAGTAATATTGATCTCCTATCTGCCTTTTCCTTCTACTTTGTTTCAGACTGGCTCAGATACTTTGGCAATATTTTCCAAAGTTAGTAGCCAGTTGTTACGTGCATGAATTTTCGTTCATATATAGTACTTGAGATTCAGCGTTACCTAATTCTTCGGTAGGATTCTTCTCTCCATCGGTCTCCTAAGAGATGCTACAGAAGGATGCCTTATTCCGAAGTAATAGACACGCGCAAATGCAATTGGCATTTCTGTGCAACCAAGAAACGCTTACCCCTATGAAACTACTGTGCTGTGTCAAGTTTATCACATAAAGTGACCGTGTAGCTTTAGAGCAGTGAAATCAGACTTTTTTCCTATGTGGGTGGTTGTTTGGGTTTATATCCCTGCATAGAAAGAAATTTAGGCGTAAAAGAGTTTTCTTTGACTCTGGCAGGTTTGTGCTCTTCCTAAACCTCCAGTTAGCTGTTCTGATTTGTCACGGTAGTAAGGTTGTCTCTTTATTTCTAGTCCTTTTCAATTTCCACATCTGGCAGGCAGTGAGGCCTGATCAGCAAAGCAGATGACCTGGTTCTGTTCCTGGCATTGTTGCTACCTTGTTGGAGAAACATCAAGTTACTTCTCTCTGCTTCCTTTTCCCCTTCCTTGTAATGGGTATAATGATAATGACTTCCTATACTAAGTCTATGAATGAAATACCTGTATATAAAGATTTATTTGTTAAAGAATTTATAGTCTTGGAAAACAAAATATTTCAAAACACAAGAGGTCAAAACACAGAAAAAACACGCTCTGTAAAACCTTGTTTAAGGACATGTATGTGGTCACCTGTCAGCCTGCTTCATTTGCCTACCAGATATGATTTTGGGTGATGGACCCCAGTTTCAGGCATCGAAATTTTTTGCTTGGAGCTTTTCAGTCTACCGATGTTTACACTGCACTTCTGCCTCAGTGTCTCTAGTCTGGATGTAATCAGTGATCTCATTCACGGTTGAAGTCTCCAGAGAAGGGATAAACTGTACATCGTGTCCTCATCCATCTGTGTCCTCAATGATGTAATCAAATTATTGATTGAGCGCAGTCCAGTTCTACTGGTTGACTTGCATGGCATCAATATCAGTGCTAAATACACTTCATTGCCACTGCTACATTGGCATACCCCTATGGAAATGTTTTGCAGTGTGTTCTGCATTTTGTCAAGGGACCTTGGGATTGCACTTATGTCAGCTGTCAAGCTTATAGATGGAGCCTCTGTGTTTTCCTTTACTTTCTGGAGATTATGGTTCCTTTTCCTGAGCCATCTAATCTCTCTGAATGTTATGGGCCATGATGTGCTGGATTGTAGCTCTCAGTGGTCAGTGTCTTGAGTAACTAGTAACTTCAATAACTAGTGACTTGAGTAACTACTAAATACAAAGTTTCTGAAAGGGAAGTCCGTTTCCCAAAACCATTCTTTTCAGTGGCTGAATGGTCAGTATTGACATCAGTCCACAGGCTTATACAATTTTTGACACGGAACTCTGCAACGTAAACAGTACACCTGCTGCATCACAGTCTGGTCATATGAAGGTAATTTTTCATAACCATTCACTTTTACCATGTGGAAGAATTAAATGCTATGGAAGTTCCGTAACAGTGCAACATAGTACAATGTGCTGTTTTTACAGAGTTAAGGAGTGGGACATAATTTGAACAGAGAACTGCTCAGAATGCACCTGTGCCCTCTTTGCTCTATTCAGGATTTACCTTAAGATCGTAGATATTTCAAGGTAAAGTATCTGATCTTGTTGTGAGACAGCTAATAGGTATTAAGGACAAGAGATGGTCCCTAGTCATACTGTCTTCTGTTCTCCTCTATTCAGATAATGATTTATGACCTGGAACTTGTTGTTCTAGAAACCCTTTTAAACTTTGGAGTAGATGTATTACAGTTACTGCAGACAGCATGGCCAGGAAGGAAGGCATGGGATAAGCATGCTGGCAAGTACCCCTTTTCTCTTGACTTTTCTTTGCTCACCCCCAGAAATGATTGTTTCAGTCTGGTGCAAAGCAAATGGGAAATACTGAAACAGTTTGAGTGTACTGGAAGACGATGGACTACAGTGATAGGCTATTAGTGAAACAGTATCTGCTGACTATGTATTTCAAAGAAATGTCAGTGTAAAAGGACACTGAAAGGAACGTTAAGGGAGGGATCAGCATACTGTATCTCTTTAGATCTTGGTAGATCTCAAAAAGGTGTACATGGGCTGTGGGCTGTCAAAATTAACAGGCAAAAGCATAAATACTAACTGCACGCTTCCATTGCTTAAGTGGCTCATGCCTGTGGACATGACTCCTAAACACGAATCAGACATCTTGCCAAAACTTGGGAGGTGTCTCAATGCAATATTCAGTCAGCCCTTTCATGCTTTAATAGCAACATTGCAAAATCTACTCAGCTTTCTCATGGATTCATCAAGGTTGCAAAGATCAGCCAGGTGTGGGACACTACAAAATTGTGTTAACGTCTGTACTTTCATAAAGCAGGCACAGTAAAATTCTCAGCTGCGTTAACCATTTCAAGGTACCAGTAGTTTAAAGACCTCTATCCTAGTCTCTTACCATACTGTCAAGATGTTGTTGTAGTCATATATAGGAAGATAATTTTCAGTTCACTTGACCAATTCATGTTAGCATGTAAGATCTATAGTGTTCTAATTAAAAAAAGGAAGTACAAAACTGGCAAGCTATCATCTCTGGTCACAAGAAACAAGTAATACAGAGAAAGTTTCCATGCAAATAATGCAATAAATTACATACTTTACAGAAGTATTGAGGGCAAGATACTGAGATTGATACCTCCTACCACCTCTTGTTGTTATTTTTTTTTAACACCTACAGAGGATAATAATTAACTAATTTTAAAAATACCTCTAGAAATATTAGACAATTTTGTGTATTGGGGGAAGTGGGTGTGTTGTTTGGGGGGGAAGTTAGTGAAAGTTTGCCTTTGCAAAGACAGAGGTAACCGCTGCCTTCTTATGGAAGAAGAACAGAAATTAGAGTTGTATCAGACGTTGAGTGAAAGGACTGCCAAGGGCGAGAATAGTCATTTTGGGATAGGGATTTTCCCATGATAGAATGTACCTCCTGGTTTATGGCATAGTCCTGGTGCAGAAAGACGTGATGATACGTCAAGATTTTATCAACAGTGGTTTGAAATAACCTGTATGACTACCTATGATTTTATCACTTGTGGGTAATATGGAAAGCCTGTTCTCATGCCAGGAAAACTTGTGTGGCACCACACAATGTCTTGTCTTCCTAATGCCTCATTTCTAGAGAAGTAGTATTTAATGGTGTACTGTGACTCAGCTGGATGACCTGAGATGGTGAATCTCTGATGGTAATGCTCTGTTTTCCTCCAAATATGGCAATCTGTGAAAATCTGATTAAGCCAAAAGTGCCTAACGTCCCCAGGAAAACGATAGCTTCTTTAGGAAATAGAAAAGATGTGTTAGAGCTTTTTTTTCCTCCCTTATTCTTACCCTTACCTTCTGTGTGTACAGGCACATGAGCACATTTAGAAGTGTAGTTGGGGAAAAGAAGGAATTGTTCTGTGGAGTATGTATCCATGTGGACATGCCAGTTAGCACATTTTCAAATTCTAGTAGCCTCATCATCAGTTGTCATTTAAATATGTAGAGTTGGAAAATTGAGTTGTAAGGTTAGGTAGAAGGTAGGATACATCCTACCTAGCTTGAGGCACCTAAGCTAGAACTCGCTTGTGTTATGAATGAAGAGGAGTAAGCACTACCAGGAGGTTATTAATTTAGGGAAGTATGTCTCTTGACTGTAGGGAATTATAGGGAACCCACTGGGAAGCATGGTCTTAGTTCAGAGGCCTTCTTTAGGTGGGATGATTGTGGGGTCTTAAAATTTGTTCTCTGCCGATTAACACTTAGAAGTGGACTGTCTTGTTCATGCTGGATTCTAATGCACTGGTGAACACATTATTAAAAAGCACCCCTTTTTCTAGTATAGATGTGTTATTAAAAATGCACCAGTTTATTTCTGCAGGCTCTCCCCCTCTCTCATGTTAAGATACCAACTGAACACAGAAAAGAAGCTAACAGAAGTTTGTAATATGTCCTCATGGAAACTTGAATTAATTTTTTTTCCTGTTTTAATTTTGTTCTGATCCATGGAGACAGTATATGATAGTTTAACGGGCAAAATATCAGCAATTTTAAGACTATGTTTGCCTTTAAATAAAGCAAGTTAATCCAATCCATGTCTGTCTCGGACAGTAAACTACTTTCTGCTCTATTAGTATGGATTAAATACAAACTAATGCCATTAAATTCACTGGAGTGGAGTAGAGGAGAAAAATTAACTGTGTCATATTCCATTTTTTTTCCTCGGTCTTCCTGACTTGCATAAATTTTAGTATCTCCTGAGCAGCTAAATACGTGATTGTCTACTCTATACCAGAAAATACTGGTGGGATATAATTCAACAGTTGTGAGTTTTAAAATTTGAGAAGCAATTTTTGGTTTGGTGATTTTTTTTTCTACTATCTAGGAGGCTTACAGTATGTTTGAGATACACTGCATACTTGTGCAAAGTTATGATCCAGGAAGCAAATAGTTCTTTTCTAACAAGCTTTTATAACTTAGCTCAGCAAAGTTGAGCAGAAGTAGAGTATTTAATAGAAGTATTGTTTGCTTTTCTTCTTTAAATGTACATTGGCTACAAACCATTGACACTGGGATTCCAGTAGTACAGTGTAGGACCCTGAGAATGCCTTTTCAAAAATTTTCAAGTGGCTACGTGACTTTGCACGGTATTCCTATGCTTATTTCAAACTTGTGGCAAGGATATTGCAAGGATATAGCACATGCTGCGATATTAATAAAGAATTACTTTTACAGTACCTTTTTCTCTTTGCTCAGAAGATTCTTAGAATAATTTAAAAACCTCTTGTCAGTGTCTTTAGAAGGCTCTAGTGTATCACTTGTGCATACAATGAAGTTGAAGTACACAGTTCCTTTCACCTGCCACTGAAATACAATGACTCTACAGTGATGTGCAGCAGCTGTTTAAAATCACACAGCCAGCCTGCGCGAACTGCACGCCCTGGGACAGAAAGCGGGGAGTGCAATATCCAACTGGAGTTGCAGGGCCGGTTTGGGGGATTTTACACTGGTGCTTGGCCACAGAACTGCAGTGACTCACAGACACACTGGATCAAAGAGGATTGGAGCGCTCCGCATTATCCAGCATATGAGTTTTCTAGATAGGAAAGCTATTGCCTAATAGCACCTTTTGGGGCCTCTCCAAGAATGAAAACAGTTGATCCAGTGTTATATCCTTAATAGTCTGTAGCCATGACAGCCGCAGCACCTTGTGATTACCTGAGGCCAAGCACTCTGTTTTAAAGAAGTAACTTCCCCTGAAGTGATTTGTTTAACAGTTTTGTACTGTGCTGGCATATATTCTTGGCAAGATCTGCATTAAAAGAGAATTAAAGTTGAGAACAGATATCAATGACTCCAAGCCACAAAACATTACAGAGCTATTTTAAGTACCCCAATGAGCAGGATTTACAAAACGGAGGTATTTTAGAATTGCAATGAAACTCAAGAAATCTGAGATAAAAGTAGGTGAGATAGCCTCCTCTGTCTCATATCCTGTGTATGTTCTTCTGAATGCTGCACACAAATTTCATAGTAGACATACTTCAGAACCTCTGTCCTCCCACTTTTCTTGACATATCTCTCAATGTTTTTTCCTCTGTAGCATGGATTATTGTTCCACCTGTTGGCCATATCCTCTTCTCTTTTATTCTTCTTCAGTACTAGGTGATGTGTTTGAAGAATTGGTTTTCTTATTAAAGAACTTGGAATCAGAGTTATTTTTTTCTTGGTGATTATAATTTTTTTGTTTGCTTGTTTTTTCCTTAACGGGATTTTTTTTTAAACAAGCATTTTGTCCACTGCATTTTATTCATAGGAAATGCCTCTTTCAGGAGGTTTTCCGTTGTCCTCCATGGCAGCAATGCTGGAGTTTGCCTTTGCTTAGAATGAAATCCTTGCAGTAATCAATCCCTGAAATTTTTTTGTACAAACATTGACTCTAAAATATTGTCTCTGTAGATGGACTTGTCATGAGGTGGAGAGGGATGTAGGGAGAGACAAGTGATTGTGTTTGTTATTCATTGTTATTCCCCATTTCTGTTGTGACTAGGGAACTTTGTCTTTTAGAAAAATAATTTAATTGAAGGTAATATCTTCATATCCTGGAAGTCCATAGGAGAAACAGCCATTTTGGTAGGTGACAGTTTTGAAGGAAGGTCTCTAGGAAAGAACAGTTCAGCTGAATGAGAAAAAAGGCAGTTATTTTTAAAGAATGGTATCAAAACCTACACAGTCTACGCATATGAGTAAAGCTTGTATACAAGATTTCAATGAGTTTTAACTTCACAGTAAGTCATAATGAGCCTGCTTTGTTCTGCCAAGGGTCTTAGGAATAAAAGTGTTGGGTTTCTTCAAGAACCAATTTTACATTTACTTTAGTTTGTAAGCAAATTAATTTACTTCTGAGAGGGAAAATATAAATGGCCTGGAGACATGCATATTACTTTTCTGTTCTAAGAGGGAAATTCAATTTAGTCACAGCTGGTATTTTTAAATTCCTGAACTGTAAAAAAACACCCAGGTGCACCAGGGAAAGAAAAAATAAAAACCTTTAGAAGGAACTGAAATACCTGGAAACATTAACAGCCGTATCTGATCATCTTGACTCCTTGTGCTCTGCCTGGACATTAACTGCACAAAACATACCTTATTCCTGAGTGATGCTTATTTATCCTGTTTTTTAAAAATGCCAATGATGTGAATTCCATAGCCTTATTAGGTAGCCGGTTTTATCTTTATATCTTTATGCTTAGCAAGCTTTCATAAGACCAACCAACCAATTCCCTTCCTGTAAATTAATCCCATTACCCCATGGGGTAGAACCCCGCCATGTCGTGCCATGTGGACATGGCAAAATTGGACAACTGCCATCTTAATACCTTTCTTCAAATGTATATGCAGTTGTGATAATGTCTATTCCGTCTTGTCTTCTCAGAATAAGGATGCCCAGTTCACCGAACTTCGTAAGTCCTATTTTGACAAGTGCTTATCATTCTTTTCATCTTCTGGATTCTTTCATTTTTCTAAATCTGTCACTGTGTGCATTATCGGGCACAACATTTCTGTTGAACTTTGCCAGCTTGGTTGAAGGAACCATCCCACTTCGATAAGGACAAAGTCAACTCAAGTTAACTTTGTGCTCTAAGAAACAGAACAGCAGCTCTCAATATGGTTACTTAATTGCATCCATGTTCTATGTGATGAATAACATTTCCCATGTACAGAGCAAAATTAGTAGACAAATGCCCTTCTTCCTCCCAATGCGGAGGCGGGGGAGAACATATAAAGATGTTATATCTATAAAAACAGATGTGTTAGTTATTTAAATGGTGCAAGCTAAACAAGGAACAATTAAGGTTAACTTGCTGCCATTTGAGTTCTTAAAACCACATATGAGAACAATGTCTTAGCAGAAGGAACTGATTTAAGTTCAATTGTTACTTGCTAAACTTGTCTGACTTAATGGAAAATAATTTGGTTGGTTGTTCTTTAAGGTGGTAGATTTAAATAGATATCATATCTTTTCTGTGCCATCTTATTTCTGTTTTCAGTGCAGTTCTTTTAAAATACAGATTCTTATCTGTATAAATACTGACACATTCTACTAGAATGGTGAGGGATCAAATCCTCTGAAAACTAGGCACCGTGTATAACTGCCTTTTCTAGAAGAATCTCATCCAGTTGCAAGTCTTAATCCTAAATTTTCTTCTGTGAGTTACTTTTTTTTAGTATCAAATGTGGTTCTAGAAAGTGGATTCTTTGTGAATGCGGTATACTTGTAAACATTAAAATTAGTGTTTCTGAAGTTCTTCTACTGGGGCAAAAATGACTGACAAGTATGATAAGCAATCTGTAAATTTATATTGATCTGTAAATCTTGTTCTTGAGGCATCCCCTCTGATTTTAAAGAAGTTCATGAGAGCTGGACATCTTGGTGAAAATGCTTTTTATGTAAGTTATCATTCATTAAAATTCATCTGCCTCAGATGAATTATATTGATCGGAGTTGCATGAGAAATGGGACGTAAGTACTCCTCTAACTAACCTTACTGGGTTTTGGCACTTCATTCAGCAGAGTGGAAATTCTTTTTGCTGCTACATTTTTCAGGGCTCTTCTGGTGATGTGAATGTCTCTTTCCATTGCATACTCCCGCCAAACTAAGCAGCGAGCGAGATGTGGATGTAGAAGTTTGTTCTACACAGAAGGGCGGTTTGTTGTGTTTGGGTTTTTTTCTTCCCATGAGAGGGCCATTCCATATCTATGCACAGATGTGAAGGTGACTAGTAATATAAACAAAGCTACTTATTTACTTAAATGCTTGCAAAATACCTTATCTATGCAGCTCGGGTACATAAATGTTGTAGTATTTTATAGAAGTAGTCTATATTCCAAGTTTCATTTTGCAAAGGCAAAAATGAGACATGGAATTGAAACAACTGAAGCAAGGTCATTCAGCAAGACAGCAGCATATAGGAATAGAACCAAAGTTATCCTGTCCAATGCTCTGTCTACTAAAAGAACATCTACTTGTTCGCCTTTAACTTATGTTACAGGGATTTAGTCTTGAAACAGATTTCCTAATGGTACCATAACTGATACATGTGAAGTATTTATCTTTTAGCTTTCTTCAAGATTGGAGCCGTATCTAGCAAGTCTTTCCTGTGTTTGTGGCAAAATACTATTTCACCATATGAATTTTACATTTCTCCCCTCTGTTTAGCATAAGTGTTTTAAATATGCAATACGTGCTTTTTTTTTTTCCTTCAGTTCAACCTCTAACTGCATTCATGGAATGCAGATAATAGATATTTTTATTACAATACAATAATATGTAAAAAATGGAAAATACACATGGGGGAAAATCCACCACCAGAGAGAGCTTAAGTGTTCTGAAAAATATGGGAAATGTTTATAAATAAAAATACAATTTGAAGTTGGAACTGTGAATATATGTGTGTGTTGGGTGGTAATGATGAATACATTTTGACAAACAGCTTTACACATACACAATTCTGCAGAAGTAAAAGAAAAGAAGGCACAAGCTGCTAGAAAAAAACATGTTAATATTTTTATTTAATATTTGACTCCTGGATTGCAAGGACGCTTAGATACTGGAGTTTTCAATTAATTTTCCGGGCAAAATTCTCATCTATTTTACACTGGCTTTATACTGTATAATAAAGGCCAAATTAAACATTGATGATAATAGGTGTATACTTAATATACTCAGCATCTAGATTCCTGTGATGAATACATAGTTCTCTTTTAATTAGAAATACCTGTATGTTATGTTTCTTCTTCTCTATTTAAAAGATGAGCTTGAAAACATAAACCAGGTAAAAATATTTTTTAAATATGCAGTAGTAGTTCCACCGTATCTGCTGACAGCCCTGGAACAGAAATTCTGAGAGCCATGAATCATCAAAATGGAGTTTAAAACCATGGGGCATGTATTAAAAGCGAAGTGTCTTAGCCCACCTAGCCATGCTCTGAGGGACAAAGGAACCCAAAGATCTCTCTTACTTTTCCTTTTCAAGGATGGGGGAAAAGCAAGGAAAACTGGGAATTTGTGAGCTCAGCCTTGAAGAGATACAAGAGGGCATTGTATTTCTAGGTGGAAGGAGAAAGAAGAACATGTCCCTGTTGTTCCAAGTGGGTTTGTAGAGCTGTGGAAATTTGTTAGACCAAATGCATGATGTGCCTAAGATTTGAGACTCCTTAATCATTTGTGTCCTGTCTTTAATTAGGTCCCTGAAATCGAGATTGCATGTGGTTTTGCTCTTCCAAGGTGTTGGTGCTGTGCAGTGTTTCATGGCACTGGACCGCAGAGGAGACTTGTGTCCAAAATAAGCTTCAAGTTTTGGCATTTGGATTGTCTGAATATCTCTGTGTAAGAAGGAACTTCTGAAAATTTTCTGCAGGAAGAGAAAAGAAAGTAGGATCTGTCCATAAAGAGGTTGTTGGCCAAGGCATTCACTCAGGTATTCAGTCAGCTTGAAGTCTTTCTGAAGAATTGGACAGAATGGGGACCTGGGTCTCTTCCTAGGCAAGTGTCCAAATCATCAGACTGTGAAAATGCAGGCCAGTGAACATGTGATTACGTATGCAAACTATAACATAAATAGAAGAGAATATCAGGCAGAACATGGAGCATTTTGAAGCCACATCTTCACAGTGCAGATGAATGCCCTAATGACTGAGCTATTTTCTGGTCTTGGGAATTATTCTCTCTAGCTAGAAACTTTACCTAGTACATGAAAACCCTTCAGAGTGACCTGGTATTTACAAATGAAATAATGTCACCAGAAAATTCCCAATCTTGTAAATTTCTGAATTACTTGGATGCACACACCCTGAGACCCTTTATAATAAAATAAATTGTGTGCATTAGAAGATATTATAATCTATTATTATATTAGATCTGATCCTTAAAGTCCTTGTTCGTGCTGAGTTCTTTTTTAAGTCACTTCAACTTTACCTTAGAAATTACAAAACGTAATGAGAGCACAGACGTCAAGGTAAGGTCCGTTACATAGTCTGATTATACTTTTACATGAAATACTTTGCATGTCCTGTGACTCAGTTATTTCACTTAGTACAATTTCACATTTTCTTTGGATTTAGAATGGAAAATGGTGACAAAATTGCAGAACGCTTTGAGTTTCTCGGCAAGTCTGCTGGCTTGTGAATTGAGAGAAAGAACAGGGGAAAAAAGTCTTATTTACTCAGTGGGTACCATCGCTTGCCTTTTGTGATCAGGAATGGAGGAGAGAAAGACCTTATCCGTGCATGAGATTCTACCTAAAGATTCTTTAGTTAGTTTGGGTATAGTTTGTTCATCAGGTCAAATAATGCATGACATTAAAAATTTTGAAGAGAATTTCCATACTTGCTTGTTTTCTTGTATTCAGGAATTATGGTTTCCTGATAAAGAAATAGTCTCTCTCCTTCTCACTCCCTCTCACTTTCTTTCTCTTCCTTTCTCCTCCTCCCTCCAAAACTTTTCTGATTTTTCCCATCATGTAGTTTGAAGTAACATCTGTTATAAAAGTTGGACAATTTTATGTGAAAACTTTTGCTGTTAGACTATAATAATGCATGTTGTGCAAGAAATCTCCTTTGAAGGGAGGAAGCATTTAGTGAAATCGCTGATGAGATCTTTGATAAAGAAAATGCACTAGCAACAAAATATTCAATAGGGTCACTTATCTTTTAATCAATCCTAATTGCATAATTGAAATCAGGGTTATGTTGTCAATGATGTGTCTTCCTGACTCTGGGTATACATAAACCTTGAAAGACTGGTTAAAGTTAAGGTGGACTGGACTTCATTCAAGGTGCAAAAAAAGGTATTTTTCATCTCCTCTTTCCCGTAGATTGATGTAGTGCTACATTGTGTCAGTGTGATTTTCTTCCAAAGTGATCTCTCAATATGAGGAAAAGGCAATTAATAATACCGCTTTGTGTGTAAATCATGTAAAATGACATCAGTCTTTCAGAAGTAGGGAAGATACTAGTTTAAAAATTCGATATGATAAAGATTGGACCACCAACTTTAGATTTATGGAATGCTTTAGGAAGAGGTTTGAAATTAACCATGAGTCATTAGGTTAGCTTGCAGGTGAAACGAGCTTCACATGAGTCATTAGGTTAGCTTGCAGGTGAAACTTGCTTGTTTCACCTTCTTCCCTTATTTTCTTAAATTATTTTCTTAATCTAAGGTGCCAGTGACTCACATTTGTCAGACTAAGCGAGGGATCGATGTATTCTACAATATCACCGTACTACCTGGGAAGTCACAATCACTTGTTCAGCCTCTTACATTTATAAGCATATTGGTTATTGTGAACTATTACCAGAAACAATTTGAAATATACTAAAAAAGATCAAGTAGAAGTGATCTAGCAAGTCCTAACTGAGTGACATTATTTTCTACTTCATGTTGTAGATTTGTTCTTGGAAGAGTTTTGGTGTTTCTAATGCATATGTTGGAGAGAAGGTATCCATATGTAGATAAAGTCTTCGCTCATCTCAGTAGAGTAAGGCAAAAGTTGTACATGGAATACAGGGAAGGGAACTGCAAAGTCACTGTTACTCATTTCTCAGAACACCAAAATTGCTTGGCCTTTTGGGTGCTGTGAAAATGAGAAACTTAATCAGTCTCTGTCTATTCATGGCAGTGGGTCTGCAACGAACGGATGTGAATGGACAGATTTCGTGGATAGTATGAATACACAGGATTTGTGTAAAGTCAGGTGACATTTTGCACAGTTTTGTGCGGAGCTGGGCTTAAACATTCATTTAACAGGTATAAGGTCACCCAACTTCTTGCCTAACTGAACTGAGCTAGAACGGGAAGAACAGTACCGACTTGAAGTCCGAGTGGATCATTCCCGTTACTGCTGGAGTACTCTAGCTGGTGAGCTGAAGTTACAAAACGCAGGGCAAGCTGAAAGAAACTGGTGGCAACTCTCCACAGGTCGTGCAGTTTTCAGTAAAAAGAAATTGTGTGATTCGTGTTTTAAAATAGTTGGCTATGTGCTCCAAGAATATGTATGTCCAATAGTACTGATGGTATGTCACAGAGAATAGAGGTAAAGTATCTCCCCATAGAAAGCTCTGTTTCCAATCAATGTATTTCCCACTTCAGGATAGAAACAAAGGTAAGAGCAGTGGACAAGAGTCAGGAGTCCAGACCTGAATGTCAGGTCAGATTTGCTACATAATTGTGGCCCTAGACTCAAACTGTCACAGATACCTAGGAACAAAACAAACAAAATCAAACAGAACACCAAAAAAAACCCCAAACACCAAAACCCTTCCTGGTTATAACAAATTAACTAGGGAAGGAAAAGATTAAAGAATATATAAACAGGCAATATTGTGTATTGTTAATAACATCTACTACTGACAGAAGTTAAGGTTGCAGAGAATCACATAAAGGCTCAGAAAAGTTAGTATGTGGCTGTTGAAACAGTATTTAGTTTCACAAAAATTTGATTCTTCAGTCAGATACTATTCTTCTTCTATCTAACGTGTTTCCTGGTATGAACACATACTGCCACTCTCAGTGTCGTAATATAAAAGACGATTTTGAAGGTGGATGTCAGTCACACAACATTAAAATCACTGACAATGCTGAAGCCTGTTATGTGAAATGTAGAATGATGAGTGGACTAATGGTAACAGGAGAGTGGAAATAAGGAAGACATTTATTAAATGCGCACATGGGTTCATGGGTTCACTTGGTAAAGCAGGTTGACTTTTTAAGACAAACTTGTGCTTTTAATGGATGATATTTCTGGATTTCCAACTAGCTTTTATTTTGTAACTGTAATGTTACTGTGTACAACTAATAAACTATAAGACTAAAAACGAGCCTTAGGCTGCTGATTGATACGCTGCGCCACAACTGTTTATCACAGATTCATGAGGTGCGTGTTTCCTTTCCTTCTCCTTTGCATGCCTCCAGAGTGTAACGCCTGTGTCTTAGGTGCCAGATGCATTTCTCCAGTGAAACCTGTAATGCATTTTCTTTCTTTTCATCCCAGCAGCTGTTGATATCCCTTTAACCCTGCTTGTTGCCAGACAGTGAGAGAGGGATAGCACTTACCTCATCTTTCAGGGTAAGAGCCAAAGCTGAAATACGTACCAGTCAACCAGTCAGCTCAAACTCTCCTCTTCCTTCCTCATGCCTAAGAAGACAAGAGGAAAAAGAAAATGGAAATGAAAAATAGAAAAATTGAAATAGCCTTCAGTAGCTTGCAATGACTGGTTTTACTCTTAGGACTGCATATGAGTGAAGAACAGAAGCTATATTCTTTAATTGATACTGGCTTTGGCAGATGGGTATGGTCAAGGAGAAGAAGGACAAAGAAAATTAGGGGAATTAAGACGGGAGAGTGTATGAGAGTAGTGTGTAAAAAATGGCTGTCCATGCAGCTTGTCAGATTTGTATCTTGAAAATTGTGATGCACTTTCCCCTGGTTTAAGTAAGAGGCATTATAAGTCTGAATGTGTATTATCTAATTAAACATTCGTCAAAGGTTTTGTAAGAACTAATTTACTTATGTCCTGCCCCCCCACCCACCCGCCCCAAATAACAGGTAATTCCAAGTCTTGTGCAATGGAAGTCCTTAAAAATACTCCACATGTAATTATTTTCATTATTAAAAAAATTATTACAAATAAATACTTAGCTAGAGTAATTTTTTGTCAGTTTATCTCATGTGAAAACAAAAGCTGTTATTAGTGTGAGGTCATTGTGAAAGAGAGGTTATGAGTGCAGTAAACTTGACATCAGCATCACATGGTATATCTAACGCTACTTGGTAGACAGAAGGCCTATTTATATGACAAGCAAAGGATGGGAGAAAATGAAGGCATTCAGGGATTCTGATGGCAAAATAGATCACCAGACCACTAAATAGCTAAACTGTCTAACTCCTGAACAATTACAGTAATTCAGTAAGTTTGTGAGTTTTTGCATTTGCTTTGTAGAAAGCAGAAGTCAGGAGAGGACAAACAGATTGGTTTGCCTGACTCAAGAGGAAGAAGTTGAGCATCTGCTCAAGACTTTTTTGTTCGTGTTCCTGAAAATAGTTTGGGGGTTTTCTTTACTGATAACTAATACAAAAAAGATCTGCTTACAAATCTGTAAATAATAAGTGTACCATCATTAGAAGAGAAATAGCAATAGAACTATGCATGCCTTAATCCAGTACCCATTATTTTAGTTTTCTTATTTTTGTTTAAAATTTTGTTTCAGTGGACTTGCCCCATGTACTGTTACAGAGGGAGTAAGGGATAGCAGGAAGCTGAACAGTATTTGAATGGATACCAACAGTCTGAGGAACAATTTTCAAAGCGCTTAGACTCTTAAATCTTGATTTTAGCATACTCTGTATGATAGCTTTTCAGAATATTGATCCTGATTTTCAAGAGTGCAGAGTGAAGTCCTGGGTCTTGATTAAATATGTATGTGTATGTACAAGGATACTAAAAGCCACAAAACAATAAAGCATTTCTGCACAAAGATGAATTATTTTGCCCTTTTTGAATATTAAACTTGAGAAGTCGGATAAGTTTTGGAAATAAATTATTGGTTTCTCTCCTTTTGCACTTTGTTTTTTTTCTTTCAGAGGCACTACTGCAGTGAGACAGATACTGGCTAGGTAGTCACATATTTATGTTTACTTACAGACCAGCAGCATTTCTTTTGAAATGTGATTGCTCTATTATACTGTACTCCATTCCATGAATTTTTCCTTCCTGAAAACTGGAGGAGGTTTCAAGGTACTTTCTTCCATTTCCATTCTTCTTCTTCAGTGAGAGCTTGTGTGAGAATCAAATCCTTTATACTAGAAATAATAAAGTGCTCTGCTACTGTTAGCTAATAATTGTTGTGGTCTTCATTTTCAGACAGCTTCTATCTGTTGAGTCATTATAGCTTTATAGTATGACTTTTTTGCAGTAACTGTTGCACTGACGTAATTGAACTGGTTTGGTCAAACTTCATACAGTACCGGGGGGACGCTGCTCTTTCAATTTCAGACTAACTTCTTTTGGCTTGGTCTAAATACGATTCTAAGGTCTCGTCCACAGGAGGGTATTTGCCAAAATTGCTATACCAGGATATGCTATACCAATATACCAGCAATTGTATGAAAATACAAAACAAATAGTTCAATTCTCTGTGTGTTGACTCTTAGATTAATGGGAACTTTTCTTCAGTACAGCTTAGTTCACTTACTTAATTTTAACTAAAACAAGGATGTCCAGACAGACGTTTGCAGCAGTTTTACTAAAATCGTTTAAAACAGAGCTTAAGTAATTGGTAGAACTGGGAGCACAGAGAAGCCTGCTCACCTTCATCCTGGTCCCCACGAACAGAAAGGCAGATCACCCGCTAGCTTTGGCAGGAGCTGGACTGGGTTTTACATGTTATTTTCTGAGAGTAAGCATGCATCCCATTTTGGTTACGTTTCTGTCATTTACATTTAACACTGAAGTATGTGGATATAAAAAACCCATCATAGCTAATTGTTTCAAGCTCTCTGATCTTTCTGTATGATAATACTGATTTTCTCTGAATTTACTAAATATGGATTGTAATGTAACAGTGAACAATATACATTCACAAAGGAGGTATGTGCATGTTGGGACACACTATCACACAGATTTAAGTTAGCTCTCATGTCTGTGTTACATTCTATCTGTTTTCCAGGTGCTTGTATTTACTGTATTTACAGCCTTGACCTGCAAAGAAGACTTTGTTTCATGTTGAAAAAATGAGTCCATTCTTAGGAGAACAACTTGCATCTTCTGTCACTTTCCTTAACAAGAAACAGGAACCTGTTGGAATTGGAGATTGTGAAAATTACAAAAGTGTTTACATCATATAGTTGAATACAACATATAGTTGAATAATTTTATGACAACCTATCATCCAGTAATTTCATTATAGGTCAAATGATAGTTATCTGTGGTAAGCCACCAAAAAGACAAAGAAGGGAAGTGGGTAAGGAGAACTGTCAGCATTCTTTAAAGCATTTAGATAAATGAATCGGCAAACCAGAAAAGAGAATGTTTAATTTTTATCATGTTGGCCTGAATGTAACGTATATCTACATGCTTTTGATTTATGCTTCTCTTTGTATCTCATGCAATGATGCTTTTATAATTCAGTACCAATAAATGAAAGGAATTAATTGTTTAGATAGGAGGGGAAATGGTAAGAAGTAGACATACCTGTTAGACACAGCAATTACTGGATGAAAAGGAAAGTCTGGGAGCAGGTAATATGGCTACAAGTTTTCATTTTAGAAGTCACTACTTCTAATTTTCTGTCTTGCTTTTAATAGTTTTGGGGGTCAAAATAACTATCTTTTTATTTCAGAGTTTTAGTGAATGGATTCTATATCTCTTGTTTCTTCTGCACAAGCATCTGGATTGCAAAAATCCTCACAAAAATCAGTATGACTCAGTCCATTTGTTGGCAGCCTAACAGCAGCTGAGTAGATATGGAGATTATATAAACCTATATAAACAACTTTGCAGTATTAAGCAATGAGTTCTGTACTTCTGGATGGCTTGAGAGATGCTTCCCACAGGTCAGATTTAATGGATGTAAAGCAAAAAACATTAATTGAATGGAAGATTAGTCATATTTTAAATGGTTTAAGGCTAGAACTGAGGTTCCTGTTCTGCTGAATAAATTCAGTACTAAATTCTGTTGGTTTTTTTTTTCCTTCTTTTTGAAAGAGAGGAGAACTTCACCTTTTTACCCTTTTGAAAAGGGCAGAAAGAAAAAACAAGTTCTCAACTACTATGGATATTTTTATTTTCTGTAGGCAAAATTTCTCTGTATTCAGCAGAAAGCGGTAAGAACCATGGCAAAGCCTCTCTCTCTCTCCACTAAGTTTAGAGAGTCTCGTGGCTCTCTGGCTGCTGAAGGCTGTAGTAACCTGTGATGACAAGTACTGTCTGTGATACCCAAAGCTGCATGGCTCAGATCCCTAGTTGTGGCAGCTAAGTACTACTGGCAGATAAATTGTAAACCACAACTTTCCTCCACAGTCTGTCTTTTTGTTTGTTTGTTTTCTGGGTAAAATTTCCAGTCAGGTTATTCCTTGGCTCTAGAATTTCCCATTCTAAAGTCAATATGGATATGTAGCATTTTACTTCAAACTTAGTCTGATGGGCAACTTCTGTACCTCTTGGTAGTCTTAGGAATCTGAAGTAAGATTCAGCAATGCAGTAATTCAGTCGTTATTAGAGTGCAGTTGCTGTAATACTTCACAGTTTGTCTCAGTAGTTATGTTTTCTTTTAGTAAAGCATCGGCTCAAGAGTTGAGATGTAGTCCTTTTTCAGCGAGACTCCAGTGAGTAGTTGTTCTGCAGAAAGGCAGTAACTACAAAGCTATTTCTCTACCATGCATGAGAGTACTAATTTTTTCCAAAGTGTGTTAATAGTTGGAAGGGTGACCAAACATGGCATCCTGGGAATTTTGTGTTTAATTCATTCCTTTCCCTGTGTCTATCTTTGTTGCTTTCTCTCAATGACTTACAGATTCATTTTCTTACAGGTCAGAGAAGAGATCAATTTGAAAACCACTCTGTGTGCTTTCAGTGCTGCATTCACTAACCGTAAGATTCCCCAGTTGGAATTTAGCTGACTGCTTGTGGCTAATGCACACAGCAGAATACAATTCAAGTGCTTTCACAGTCTTACAGTTGATACTGTGGTAACTAATGAAATGCCAGGATTTTTTTTTTTGTTATAAAATAAGCAGCTCTGATACAGAAATGCTTTAGGACCCTAAGTGCTGAATACAAAGATACCAATTTTTATATAGGCAGTCATCACATCTGACAGACATAGATACTTTACGGGAAAATAGATAGGAGGCTCTTACTTTACTGGTCAGCTAACCAGGAGTATCCATGAGGCTTTTTTTGGAGATGATAGAAGTCCTACATTCTCATCAAGCACCTATTCAAATAACCTTTTTAATACAGATAGGAGGACATAAGTTTAAAATATTAGGTGGCATTGGGCTGTCTCAATTTTAGGAGTTTTGGAGAAGTCACCTGTGCAAAACTTCTCGGTTTTTGCTTCAATAACCTGCCTTACTTAACCTTCTTTCCATCTTCATGGCTCTGAAGAGAGGTGATATTTGCCCTGTGCAAGGTACTTGTACATGCCCTATAAGCCTTTCACTTTCTGAACAAGAAAAACAAACTCTGTTTTCACCTGAGAAAATCCATGGGCTGTCTTGTGCATCTCAGAATATGTAACTCAGGCAAGAACAGGGTAGCAGCCGTACCCAAGTCATTTTCTATTGAAACTAGGTTTACAGACACGTCATCCCTTGCCTTGAGATTCCTTAAAGAAATACTTTGCTTTTCTTTTTCCACTTCCCCCCTGAGACTTCATGGACGCTGTGACCTCCAGCAGAGCTTAGTACAGATGACTGTGTGTATAAAGAAAATTTTCTGAGGTGCCTGTCAGTATTCTGCTGACACTAGCTTGCACACTGCTGGTTCTCCAACACCAGCTTCCTCTCCTGTGCTGAGGAGCCAGGCATCAACATCCAACTGCATCTGGAAAACAACACTTACATCTATCCTAGCAAACTAAATGGGTCCAAGATGTGGGTGACTCAGACACTGGATATTCATCCCATGTTTTTAAATTTTAAGTGTGTTCCCTGGCACAATTTTAATCCATGCAATCTCTCTCCTAAACAATGCTTGAGAATATTTATCCTTCCAAAGTTCAATCTGTGGGCTTTAAAACCATCTGGCCTGGATGTAGGGGCTCACTGAAGCTCTTCTGCTGACTGTTTTACAGAGTTCAGATCTGAAGGGCAACCTCATTTTCCTCATCCAGCTGCCCCTCTTGGCAGAGCTCTGAGTTGAATTTTCTCCGAATTATAAAGCCAGTGGAAGGTGGTCTTGGGAAGGGGCTGTTCCTCCCACCGCTGGTATGTCATGCCAGTCTAATTGGTGTCTAATTTACTAATTGCAAATCTTACATTTAAGAAGAAAAATCAATACTGTTTAAGTATTTTGCTTATAGTGCTACTTACCATCTTTTTAGTAATAAAAGGGGAGTATTGCTGCCTGCTTGCTTTTCATTCAGTTCTGTTTGCCCAATATGAATTACCAGTTTTAACTTTGTTGTTTTTCTTGTTGTTGACTTTCTTTTGAGGCCTTGGAAAGAATTTGGGGTATACTAAAATTGTCTGGTATATGCTGCATTTGTCCTCAAGAACTAGCCCTCGAGAACCATCTGTATGCCCTAGTGTTACTTCTGAGTTTAGAATACTCTGCATCTTTGATACATGCTTGGCAATTCTCCCAGTAGAAGATAGTTCAATTAGCAAGCGGCAATTTCTAATCTATTTCTAATAAAGAGTCCGTAGCAGATGAGTTATCTGACAAAATTGAGGGGCTTTGCTGTTCCCTGCCTCTTTTATTTTGAAAGTATTAGAAAGTTTATAGGGAAGAAAGTGAATGTTGCTTATTTTCATTTTGTGGGGCTGTTACTTTACTAAATTTGGTGGGTTTTTCCATTGTCTCTATAAGCAAAGTATTTAGGTTTGCTCAAATCAGTTACGGTGCATTGGCTTAGCCCATAAAATAAGAACAGGAATGATAAGCTCTCGGACTTCCTTTCTTGTAGCTAAGGTAACTCTAAAACTCAGGGTGAATTTATTAAATTAACATTTTTTCTTTTTTTACATTTCTTGCAATTTTATTATTTCAGCCCATATCAGAAACAGCATGGTTGCACGTATGGTGAGGTGATTAGGGTAATGTTTTTGTAAGGAGGCCATAATGAGGAAAAGCCCCGTAAGTTGTCTGGCTAAGGACTACGATTAGTCACTGAACCTTACATTGCTTTTGTACTGTGTTCCTGCAGGCTTCTGTTGGGTCAAACTGAGTCCTAAGTCTTACGTCTTTGGGGAAAAGAAAAAGTTTGCAGGGGTGTTAATTATATCTGTATTTCTGGGCCATCTGTTGTGCTGTTGGTGTTTGTCTCTCTTAAAATTTAGAAAATTGTTCTTAGTAGAAGGCTTGTAAGTTTTCCTGTATGTTTTCCTTTAGTTTACATTTAGTCTAGATCACTTTAGGAAAGTAAATAGCTTTCTGCATTTCTAGAAACATTGGAAGAAATGAGCATTTTTGGCACGGCAGCACAGGGTTTCTGTATGACTGTCTTCACAACTTAGCAGCAATACAGTTTCAGTTTGTGTCTCCCAGTGCTACAACTGGATTTAAAAGGTATTAATGCAAATGGCAGCACAACAAATTATACCAGGTACTTTCCAGATGTCCTAGTCTTTATCCTCCTCTTCTTTTTTCTTACTTGGAGATGTAATGTTAAACATGTTGAAATCAGGTTGAATCTGATAAGGACATCAGAGGGCCAATAAAGTTCAGCAGTATAAATGCAAATCGGACAAAAATCTTATAGACACACATCCCCATAGATAGATGTGTGCAGTACAGCTTCCTGCAGCGCTTTGCATTGGTAGTTTTTAATCTGTGGGAGCTGTTTTCAAACTCCTGTCCAAGCTGGACTATATGCTATTTAAAAAAACAAAACATACTATTCCAGCCAGTGTGTGAAATGGTTATAAAAGCTCTGCTGAAAACACAAGTGAAATTAAAATTCAAATGATGGTGGCCCAGTTCTTAGTTGAGAAAAGTGCAAGAACCTGTGACCAATTGCTGCCAAATGCTTAAAGTCATTTAAGAAGAAAACACATACTGATATTTTGAAAGCAAAGGTGTTAATTTTTCAATATTCACATATATGACATCTTTGTGTTGTGAACCCTTTAGATAGCAGATGGGCATATTGTGATTGGGACGATAATTGAATGGAGGAGTTCTACATCTATCAGCATGTTTTTCATTGTGTTTATGAGCATTTTACCATTAATTTTAACCATCTCAATTATACCATACCACATAAGCATGGTGATGGGGCACCTTGTGTGTGGAATTCCTTGGTATTTCTATAGTTTGAGAGCACGTGGATAAGAAAAGCTACAAAAGCAAGACTGTTGCTACTGCAGTAATCATCATTTAACTTCTGTCCTTCTGCTCTTCATTGCAGTCGGACTTGAATGGTTTCTGTAACATAAACTGTCCAAAGCCAAAGTAAAGGTTACATTCCACTTCAGAAGTTAGCAGCATAAACTGTGAGTCCAGAGATCCCAAACTCACACCTGCTTATAACACAAGTTATGCCAAGAAAGAATATAGACACTCATGCAGCTGGTGTGGCTGCATGAGCGTGTCTCACATGCATGTGCACTAATGTTTGAAAATTAGTATTTGTTACTTCAAATCACAGTTAAAAATTTTCCTTTGATCTTAGTTGGACGTTTGTTAGTGGTTTTCAATAGTCAGTGCAGATGTTTGAGTGAAACAAATTTGTAATGGGCAGTCCATGGTAAATGCTTCTTCGGTAAAGCTGAAACTGCTTGTTCATATTTTCAAAACCAATCAAACCAGACACAGACTCTACCAAATTGTCTGTTTGAGCTCTGATATATATATATATATATATATATATATATA
>NW_010548121.1:198939-212508 GCF_000687285.1 Phaethon lepturus | reverse complement strand
CGCCAACCCAAACAACACAGAACCCAAACAAGTATTTTTCCCTTAGAATTAAGAGGGGATTATGTTTCTCATAGCTTTAATTATAATGACAATTTCTCAGGATGTTTAACAGGTACTATCAATCTCCCATCCAATAATTAGCTGTCTACTATGCCTCAGGTTTTTTTTTCTTGCTGTTCACATATTTTTTAGTGGTCCTGTGTAATTGAAACAAAGCTCATTTCACCAAGCCAGGAGTCATCTCTGATTTTTAACAATGTGGTGTGCTTTTATTGCCTGTCAGTTGTCGTCAGATAAGAGCACCAGGCTACAGCTGACTAGATGGCATTAGCACTATTGAGTTGTGTGTGAGTGTATGGTGTTTTCTCCTGGGTAAAAATATTAATTTGTGTACCTGTCATGATCCTGCTGTGCGAATAGTAAGTATACATGATCAGAAAAACTGGCTGGTTAGCAAGCTGCTTATGAAAATCAGTAGTAGAAATTACGGATGTACCTTTGAAAATACATATTTGTATTTCCTTCTTTTGTTTTAGCGTCTGAATTGCATCTGGAGAAAGCTTCTCTAGGTTTTAGTAGATGTCTTCAAAGAAAAGTTTATTAGTCTGTTCAACTACTTACATTCCATTTCAACTAACATTTTTAATTTTTAATTTTAAAAAGGTGATTATTCCATATTATAACACTGTAGTGGCTCACTCTGTACTTGAATATTCTTTTTCTTTGATGCAGATGTAAGCTCCTGATGCCGTAGGGTGCTCTCTTATACCTGAAAACATATGAATCTCATGAATAGAATTCATTATCATTGTTGTGAGGCTAGTATTTAGCAACCATGACTGTAATCTGTGTTCCTCCAATGTACTTTACCATAAAAAAAAGCTAAATATAATGGCTATTCAGGATTTGGAAGTGATAAACATGTAGACATGCTACTTATAAAGTGCTTAATATGATCAGTTTAATAATGCTTCGTAATTACTGTTGTTTTGGTCTTTTCTCAATTCTGAAATAGGATTTTGTGGCCACCTATTTGCAGTTGCTGGTTTGGCTGAGAAAGAGTTAAAGGGTCAATGATGTGTTCACAAAAACAGTTTGCAGAACAAGTAGAACTCCAAGAATTGGCATTATTACCAGGAAATAGTAAAATCATATATAAATCTGTTCAACTAATCTCTGAATAGGGCTGTTTCTAGAAGTCCCCTCTCAGGTCACATCCTAGATCTCTTGAAGTGGTGAATTTTGACTGTATGATGTGCAGACTTTGACAGTTGAAGAGGTCTGGGAAGCCTCCTGATCGCAGAACTGGTTTTGAAGTGTTGCTTTTGATATATTGAGTCAAAGTCAGAAAGCATGACTGCTCATGCATCTCTCAAGGATTCAATTACTTGAGACTTGATTCAAGATGTGCTTGTGAAACAACTTTTTGGTGCTTAATAACAAATGCTTTCAGTTACACTGCTCACAGCTCAATTAGTGGAAGGGTTTTGGTGAAAGGGGTTGCATTAATTTTATATAATATGTTGGAGAATTTTGTGAGAAGTTTACTTTTATGTACCCTGTCTGGCTTTCTTGACTATCAGATATTTTCAAATCATATAATTACAATTTACCATGATGAGTTGAATTTATTTTTGTCTGTAAGAAAACAAAAAAAACACCCCCAAAACATACTACCCTGGGAAAAAAACTCCAAGTTTTTCTCCATTTCTGAGTCAACGTGCCCCTAGTATGTAAAGCCAGCTGGAAAATAAGAACGCCTTCAATTCTGTGCTGAGCCCTGAGGTTGTCTTTTTAATAAGACTATATGACAATATTATTGATTAGTTTTACACATTTTCAAGCCGTAATTAAAACAATGACAATTGGCACAAGTAAACATTTCCAAAGTTGTAAATATTTTCTACTGAATTTCCTTTTTGGAAGGAATTGCTTCCCTATGTAGTGCATAATGAAGAACAGGGTCTAATTATTTGCAGAATTTGATAGAATGAAGGCAGTCATTTGGAGAAAAAAAAGGAGAGAAGCAACAGAACATGGGAACAGAATATTTGTCTCTTTAAACTTTACAAGTATGATATTTTGGCCCTGTTAAGACTTATTGCAGCTATTACAGTTGGTAGTGAGAGAAGGGGTACTTCCAGGAGGTCACTTCTCCCTTTCCTCAGTGCTGAGGGAGGGAATCCATGCTGCAAAGGAAGGCACTGGACTTCTAAGCAGCTCAGGGAAAGGAGGTGCATCTCACTGTCCATAAGGGAATGTTGATTCCCTGAAGAACTTGAAGTGTTTCCTGGGTGTTACCTACTTTGGAGATCCGGTGATGGGAGACTGAGGGATTGATCTCCCCTTAAAGGAGTAGTTTTATTAAAGTATCATTAATGTACTCCTATTGAAGGTGTTAGTTTTATTTCTGTTGACCTTAACAAAAGCAAGATTGAGTACTGGAAGTGGGAATTGTGACTCCAGTCATTGCTGCCCTTGATTTATCTAAACACAGTTCTCATCCTGATCACCCTTCTCCCTTGCTCTGTAATGGTGTGGAGTTTAAAGTAGTTGAAGTAGCTTTAAAGGAGTGAAGAATAAGTTTCCCCTAAACTATGAAAGTCAAGCTGTAAGATTTTTTTGTTTGTTTCTTTTAAAAAGCACTAGAGATTAAATTTCCCTAGAAAGCATCGAAAAAATACTCCATACGGCATAGTGGCTGACCTAGGTAAGAGTTAAATGATGAGATTAGAGCTGGTAGCACTTTAGAGGCCTGTGTAAGAGTTGGCAGGCAGGGTGTTACAGGAAAGCCCTCTGGCCTCTTACTTTTAGGACTACACAGCTAAAGTTTCATGCAAAAATATTTTCAGTGCTGTGTGAATTTCAGTGCTCTGTGATTCCTGTGGCCACTCTGAGACCTCCTCTGTAATTTGGCTCAAGCTGTCATTTGATGTGTTTTTCTATTCACACTGAGCAAGAGGAGAGTCCCCAGGGGTCAGAATGACATCGGGACGTAGCAGTGATGTGTTTCAATGCTTTCTGCAATGACTATGTGGATATTCTGAGGGAAAGACTTTTCCAAGGTATCAGTTGGGTGAGAAAGGTCAAATTGTGGTATTGAAAGTGTGTCTGGGTAATGGAAGTACTAAGCTTGTTGTGTTGGCAACAAAAGAGTCACTTCCAGAGATGCCAACAATATGGCAGGATTTTCCCAAACAGTAAATCTATTTGTTGCTTGAAGTTTCAGACCAGAGATAAAAAACAAAAGGAAGTGGAAGAGGAGCAATGAGTAAAATGTTATAGGTGACAACTGGATATTCCCTGCTAATACAGGTTTATGTTAACATATTTTAGTTTAATAGGGTTTTTAAATGTCAGCCAATTATTCCTTGGTATTATTAGTGTTTTAGCACTCCAAACATAAATTAGGTTATATTGAAATTTGAAGCTCTTGAAGGGTTATGCAGGTTATTTGCTCAGGGTTTCATGAGCATCAGTTTGGTGCACATATCTAATTATAATCATCATAAACAAGAGTGTATGGAATGTTCCAGAGCATGAATCTCTAATTTTTATAAGTAGTTACTCAATAGGAGGCAGCCCATATGGGTGAACAGATGAAACACTGATAAACACTGAAACAGAGCAAATGTATGAGTTATGCCAAAGGTTCTTCACTCCTCTCTCCTCATGGACAGTAAATGTTAGAATTAATTTGTTACACACCTCTGAAATTCTAGGTACTAAATACAACAATGGCATTACAACCCTGAGTCACCAGAGGTATTGCTATAGAAGGAGATACTGTTTCTGAGGCTGTATTTGCGGATGATGGTGTAATGTTGGTTAGAACAATCGTGAAGGGAGTGTTGCATTACTATCCTGGTGAATGTCATCTAAATAAGGGAGCAGAATGTTACTTTGAGCGTGCCCTCTGTAATAACTTTGTTTCTACCATTCAAAATAATTGATGTATATTGAATAATTTCATCTAATGTGTATTGCAACTGGAGAAAGACAGTTGCTTGTTACAGCCTGATTGACTTGAAGTCTTCATTCTAGATAAGATATGCTATAGCTGAAAAAGTAAGAAAGCATTGGTACTTAAGTGTTTATGAATGACTTCATTTATTTGTGATGAGTTACTTAAGGCAAATACAGTGGATGGGTACATAGTCTCTTGGCTTGTATGTAAATGATAAGAGATTCACGTGTTTCAAGTCTTTGTAAGACTTAGGTTTTGTAATGAGGCCCAATATCTTACAAGATGATAAATAATTTTGAGATTTTTGGGAGCAACAGCATCATGATGTATGAGCAGATGTAGCTCCCTCTTCCCCTGCCCCTGACTTCACTGGGTTTGGATTCTGCTATGCTGAGTGAATATTTCTGTTTGTTCACTTATAGCAGGTGCCTGTGCAGCCAGGACAGTGGTGTGCTTTTGAGCAAAGCTGAGCTTCATCCTTTATTCTTTGCTACAGCGAGGGAAGGCTTATTCAATGAAGCCCAGTACCCTTGTTTGGACCTTAGTTGCCACACACTTATGCCCATAGACAAATAAATACTGTTTTAGGCTTGACTAAACTTGCCATATGTTGTAACAACAAAACTGCAGTGCTTCATGTTTTGACACACAAAGTGTTAAGAGCAGAAATAACAGAGATGGAGTCTGTGGCTGACTCTGCTGTGTCAGAGCCAGAGGAAACCCAGGCTTCTTCAGCTAGACACAGACTTTGCAATGCACTAATCCAATTGTAATTTGATATTGTTCAGGAAGGCTTCTTTGCCACAACATTGGAAAGGGTGTTTTGACATGTAGATATTAGAAGTGTCACACAGCACACCCAGCTAGTGTTTCTATAAGCATTAGTCAGCAAGATTTACTTCAAATATATAACTTATCAGAGAAACCCAGCCTAGTAAATGTCTATTACTGATGATGGCATTCTGGAGATGGACTTGGCTGTGCGCAGCAAAGAAATGAAACCTAGATTTTTGTATACAGGCTACGATAGGTACTGATTTCTTAGCGTAAAGACTGCTTTGTTAATCAGGATTTGTTACTTGTTAGTTAAAATACATTGAATGAAAATGTTGATCTGTCCAAAAGATTTGTGAATGAAATAGATGAAAGTGTATGTTTTATCAAAACTAATGAAAAGCATTGGGGAGAGAACTTGTGAATAATTTATTCATGAAACTTCCTTTTTGTTCACAAATTTGTTGCAAACAGATGGCACTAGTCTAGTATGCATTTTAACTTGTTCATGTAACTTCTCTGAATAATTCTTCATCGGGCCTCACCGGTAAGTTGGATGTATTTTGTATAATTTGAGCAATTTTGATTGGCTCACGTGTCACCAGAGATCCCACTCCCTGATTAGAGAAACGAAACTCTTGGTGCAGTGCTCTTCGTTCAAACCTAGGCTAATTCCCTGTGGTATTTTGCCAACTGACTGTATATAAATGATACTTTTACCTGAGAGCTGGGCAGGGATCAGCAGAGCAAAAGTAATTAAACTTGATGTGCAGCAGGGGGAACTTTAACACCGTTCTCCCCAGGTTTCTCTCAGGGTGAAAGCAGGTGAGCAGCACCCAGTGTGACTGCTCAGCCTGCCTGCCTTTCTGTTGCCTGCTGCTGCGGTGGAGAAGCACCAAGGAGCAAGTTCTCAGTGCTTGTGAGAAGGGAAGAGGGCCACTGGAAGGGTGATACTCAACTAATTTGTCGAACAGCACGTTCTCTTACTGCCTTGCAAACCACCACAATCTGCAAATGCAGCTCATAGTATGTACGTATCAGCTTCTCATGGTGTAAATCAGGGGGTGGGGGTCGGCAAGCTGCAGTTCTTTCATAACAATGTGAATAGCAGTGTGGCTCCCAGTGCGATGTTGGGGCAGGTAGCTCTTAACACCTAGCTCCTACCAGATTCTGAAGGCAGTGGGTCCTGGAAAGTGCTGCCTCATACAAAATAAAGCACTGTAGACAAAACCACTGGCAACAGCTGGCCTTTTTTCGAGGAGCCTTTCCTGATGCCCACTGGGTTTCTGCTTAATCTGTACCTTGCAAAATGTAATCTGGCACACCTCCCTGGGAGCGTGGCTGTTACTTGTGCCAGTAAGTGCAAGAGGGAAAGATAGTAAAGTGCCTTTTATAACCTACCTAGGTCTGATAGCACTCTGCTCCATTACTATGTGTCTGAAAGCCAATGAATTCTAGGCGTATGTGAAGTATACACTTAGGTGAATGGCTGTGTAGTTTGTAAGATCAATGAGGCCAAATTTTTCATTTAGGGAGGGGGGGGAAGGAGCAGACAATGTCAGAATACTCCTTCAGTTGGTGTTGTGCACACATTACTACAGGAAAAAAACAATCTTTTATGTACAAGACACTTTGTCATACTAGATTATTAAATATTATATGTAAGTAGCTATAAACAATAACTCTGTCAATATTGCTGGAGAAACCTACATTTTGTTTTCCTGGATACATTTAGGGAGTACTCAGGAGTAAGTAATATTTCCATAGTCTAAATTCATGCTCTATCCAAGAGGGCTGTGTCTAAGGTACATAGAATTATGTTTCATGAAATGTGTTTATTGCTGTAACTATCTTTTTTTAATAGTTCATTTGTTAAGCAAAGTGATGTATAGCTGCTTACATGAAGGTAATAACAATTCTTTCACATTCGTCATTCTTACAGTCTCTTCTTCTCACCCTTAATCATCAATATTCATTGAGGGCTTTGTTAAAAGAAATCCCAGTGGCATATTGGTAACAGTTTCTTTAAAAAAAAAACAAAACAACAAAATACCACAAACAAAATCAAACCTAGAAAAAATGGCTCTTTGGTTATTGTAACTATTACCAAAAGAGATGAGACAGCATAAAACAAAAGTCTCCCCTCAAAGACTGTTGGGATTACTGTTTTCCTTCAAAATTCAGACCTTTAGAAAAGACTAATACCATAGAAATAAATTGTCTGTAGTCCACAATAAAAATTAATTTCTAAGAGAAACATCGCCTTTGAAACAGGACTGCAGTAGAAATTGCTCAGTAATATTTGACTTTTTATTTTAGTGACAAGTATAAAACCTTGGAGACTAGGTCTTCAGCTAACATAAAGGCAAACAGCCAGTACTTGACTTGTGCTTATATAACACTTCTAGATTATACTGAGTGTAATAACTCCTGAATTTCAGAAATGACACAGTGGAAAACCTTCCACTCTAATCAAGGAAAGACAACTGAGTCATAAAAAGGAGAGAAATACTTTCTGTATTTGAGAAGGGGAAGAAAGAAAAAAGAATGAGCCTTGTCTGACAGGCAGTATCCTCTCACCATGGAGCGAAAGCAATCCCCCCCAGCTATCGCAGAAGTCTGTGGAAGTGGCATTTACCAAACAGCCTTGGTCATAGCGGCCTAAGGGACTGGTTACTTTTTGATGCAATTGGGAGCTTTATGTTTCTTCTTTTGGTACTATTTCCTATTGAAAATTTATGCAGCATAAATGTTAGCTTAAATATAAGCTTTGATACAATTGGAGTCCTGCAGCTTTTGGACCTGTTACAGGGAAGGTTATATGGCTATGTGCTGTGTGGTGAGAAGGCAACTTGATGTTGTGGCATGGTACCACAGGCATCCCAAAGTAGTAGTTCGTATTCTTAAAGCTTATTTTCATAGAATGGTTGAGTAAGTCCTTGTGCTGCACTGTGGTGCTCATGTCTGCCATGGAGCTCTGTGCACTGTGCTAAAGCCCAGACTACAACAAGCCTTCCCTCTCGGCTACAGCAGTAATGCAGAGTGCAAAATTGCTCGGACTGGTTCTTATGTGGTCCTTGTAAGGAAATCCTTACAAGAGAATGCTTATACTTGTTTCCCCCCACCTTGTTCTAATGCCACCGGTTGCTCCTTTTTGGTTGCTGTTGTGATGGATTGCCTCATGTTCCTTCAGATATCCCAAAGTGAACAGCTCTGAGGAGACAAGTTCTCAGCGATTGATACTTTCAGAATAGGGTGTATGACAACAGCAATAAATATGCAGCTGCTTCTGAGGCAGCTCATGGAAATGGAAGTGCTTTAACTGACAATGTTTTCAGTAGCGCAGGCCCTGGGGAGTCTCAGACAAAGGAAATATTCCACAAGATTTTAGGAAATGGAGTCCTATTCAATTATTCATATTTTCACTGGGTTTCCTTTTTTTTTTTGAATGGCATAAATTGCTTGACACAGGCTTGGTTTTAGTTTTGAGGATTCTTGTATGATCACTTTTTGTTTAAAGAATATTAGAAACACTATTTGAAATGGTAACTGTGCTGCAAATTTCAAAGGGGTTAGGGACTGTCTGGAAGTCTGATTGAGTCAGGAACTCAAACCCTCCGGCAAAACCTTAGTTCTCATGTCCATCATTAAAATTAACCTGTAAATAGCTTAAGGGAAAACAGAAGGCAAATTAAAGTTTTTCCCTTATGTGCTAGAATATACACACATAATTCAGAAAGCTGATACATAGGGTGAAAGGAGAAGTCAGATATCACAAGATATTAAAGTTTTGGGGAGAAATAAGTGAGATGGGGCTGGTGCCACTATCAAACCATAGTGCTCTTGTATAGTTGCAAAGCACCCATGGTATTGCATCACCATCTATTTGTTTTCACAGAATCACAAGGTTGGAAAGGACCTTCAAGATCATCAAGTCCAACCATTGATCCAGCGCCACCATGTCCCCTAGACCATGTCCTGAAGCGCCACATCCACACGTTTTTTGAACGCTTCCAGAGATGGTGACTCCACCACCTCCCTGGGCAGCCTGTTCCAATGCCTGACCACCTTCTCAGTGGAGAAATTTTTCCTAATATCCAATCTAAACCTCCCCTGGTGCACCTTGAGGCCATTTTGTAGCTTCCTTGGTGTTTTGACAAAATCAGCAGCTGGAGCAAAGATTTAGCCTGTTAAAATGGCTTAGTTTTTCTTGGCTTTCCTGTGCTTGATGTCCTTATTTAAAATACATCCTGTGGAACATAGGGCTGTCATGGTTTTCTGTTTTGTAATCTCATTTTACAAAAGAAGAAAGTTTGGGGATCAACTCTTTCCAATCTAGGCATAAGGAACAGGAACGGCTCTGGGACCATTGTGGTGATAGTAGGCAATCAGGAAATACTACATGTTGGCCTTGGTAATGGGTGTTTACTGTATGAATACATGAGTTTACTTAAAGGTGGTATCTTAAGAGGTGGGATGGGAGGAGAAAGGTATGCGTGTTGTGGAACAAAGAGAGACCTCAAGTTTCTGGACTGACCTGCTATTGAATTTATCCTACTTTGTTGGTTGAGGAGGAGAAAAACCTGAGCAGTCATGGCTATGAAAGGATTTGGTCCCTCTCTTGAGGGAGGTAATTAAGAGAACTTTCTTGTGCAACTTGAGGGAGTCCTGGTGGGAGCTGTCCCAGATGTGCATATTCTTCCTCTGGTCCCTTGGAAAATGAAGGCTGCCTTGGTTATCCCCAGGAGATGGGAATCTCCAAGTAAGAGACATATGTTAACACCATTTTAATACCATCTTTCTGTTTTGTCTTGTTCCTGCTGGGAGAATAAATTGTGGTTCGAGTATGAGCAGTTTCTTTGTTTATGGTGTGCGTTAGGAAGAGCAGCATGTATCAAACATAGTTAGACATAGAGTATGCAGGGAGCTTGTAGGATGTGGTCCAGCAGTGGTAGAAGGATCGGATATTGGCACAGCGTAGTGGGAAGAGAGAGACAAGTATGGAGAGGAACATGTAACTCTGCAGACAATGGATTGCAATCCAAATGTGTTTGCAAGTCCCAGTTACTAGGCCACACTGAAGACTCACCAGGTGAGATGCATTTGTTATCTATGGGGGCAGGATGGAAATACAGGTCCCCTCTGATCCCAAGAGTTATGTAATTTTTGACTTGTTTGGTTTAAAACTGGGTTTACCTACTTTATAAATGGTAACTTTCAAAGATAACAGGACTATTTGTTTAGTAAGTAATGGTGATATCTTAATAAATTAGTGCAGGACATGATCAACACAGACTATCTTTATAGCTTCATGTTTTCAGAAAATGAACCCAATATGAAGGCAAAAGAAAATCTTTGCAATTTTTTTATGCTGACATAAAGAATACAGCTATTGAACAGTATGTTTTGGTTTTTATTTTTGTTCTATTCAAACTTACAATGTTCTTACTTCCCAGAATATCTGTATTAAACCAATTATAGTGCAGTAGTTTTGTGGCATTTGATTTCAGGGAGAAACTATTTATTATGGTAGAACAAATGCAAGTATCGTGCCTTAAAGTGCTGCTACTTGTTTATGTGATATGATCTAATTATTCAAGAAACTGAATCTAGCTATTATTACAGTATGTTGAGACCTCTTAGTGAAACATTCTCATGACAGTGCCCCAACATTTTCCTAACTCAGCAATCTCTATCCCTGAAGTAATTTGCAAGCTATGAATTATTTCTGGAGTTCAATACTTTTGTTTTCAGATGGATGGTAGAGCTGTGTAAGAATCGCAAGAGCTTGCCTACCATTTTTTTCTTCAAGTAGATTAGAATCTAGATATTCCAGCCATGGATGTGACAAGATTTTAGATGACTTTAGAGATATGTTTGTGAAAAGATCTCTTATGTGTAAACTGGTTATCTTGTGACAGGAATCTTTCTTCCCACCCACTTCAGACAAGAACTATGTAGATTAGGATTTACTTAGTTTCTGTGGCCTGACACAAGCACAGGGTAAAAAAAGACTACTCTTGGGAGTCGCAAACTGCACATGACGACATGCACAACCTACGTTTTACTGCACGATTTGAAAGTTTTTCATAGTCCAACATCTGAGATGTCCCACTAACTATGTTGTAAAGAGATTGGGAATGCATAGCAATGAAATAACAGTTCCTATGAGTCACTGTAAAGGCATTTGAGAAGCAAAATGTCTTGAGTTCTGGATGAAATGTTTGTCATTCCTCACAATTTAAACAACATTCTTTCCTGATATAAGACTGAAAACATTGGAAGAAATAAGAACATGCCAGGAAAGGTACATTTGTATTCAAATAAGAATTGACCGTTGTGGAAATCAAGGAAATAGGCTATATGATTGCTCCCATGCTATCACACTTTAAACTGTGATTCTTTGTGATGTTAATACCTGAGAGATTAGCAAATACAAATGGGAAAGGCTCTGTGCAAAGCAATGTGTAGATTTGTTTTGTTTCCAAGTTAGGGTGGTCTAAGGATATGTAAGGGGTGAGAAATTGGCTTACAGCAGTGCAGTGTACACTTTAAAAATGAAATTGCAAGAGTCTACCTCAACACACAGATTTCTAATGTTTGAAGTATCAAAAGATTAAGAACAGGGAAAGAGGGAAAGATGAAAGGAAGATAAAGGAGAGATGCAAAGATGGAAGAGAATTGGGGGGGAAGAGAAGGATGGGGAAAAGGAGAAAAGTTTTAGAAGCAATGTTGAAAATTTTCTAGGTGAATACCATAATGTGTTGCTGAACAAATAGCCTTTATTTGAAGGCTGTGGTCTCTTCTCATGGAGGATGGGAGCTGATGGGAGTATGATGTCCTGAATTAATGCTCAAGCCCACAGGCCATAATTAAATATGGAATCTGGTCATCATCCAAATAAGTCTAATCCCTGTGCCCTAAACACCAACATCTATGAACTCAAACAAATGTGATGATATTGTCATACTCCTCATGCCAAGCAGTGGTGAGAAATTATGCATTGTTTTGCTTGAGGTATCAGTTACTTGTGTGACTGGTACTTTAACATACAGGCAGCATCCTAATCAACTTTCATTAAGACTAATGCTGACTGTTGATTTACTACAAAGACTATTTCTATTAAATTTAGCATTTTGGATAGCACATGATAATTATCTGGTGTTGACATTCAATTTTGTAGGCCTGAAGTTTACAAACAAATCCCACATCTTTGTTAGGTGCATTAGCAATTGAAATACCCTCCTAAATCACTGTCTGTGTAAATGGTAAATCTCTGCAATCAATCTTCCTTTTCCTCAAAAATAAATTTCAGAGGAATTTGCATAATTGGCCATGCTTGATAAAAGACAACATTATACATCAGACTTTTAAATGCACTGCTACCTGGAATCTTGATGAAGTGTCAACATGCAGGAGGTAAATATAAAACAAGCATTTAGTAAAGGATGTAGCTGATCTCATGAGGTGAGAAATGGCAGCTAGTGGCATTATAATTTGAAGTGGCTTATGTAGGGCTTTCACTGTGAAGGATGCGAGAGAAAAGGACAGAACTCAATTGCATCAAAAAGCTTTAATTTGCACTGAACTTTGAAGTGAAATTTACACTGAAAAGTGCTTTTAAAATACAGTGAGGGTGGTGCAAAAGAACGTCCTCACATATTTTCAAACAGAAGTGTAGCTCACTGTGTGGAGTTAGCATGGGCTAATGCCTGTGAAAAGGCATGGGTTTCTCAGTAGCTAGATAGTGTTCCAGCTGCTGCCCTGCAAGCTGCCATGATTGAATCGGGCAGCAGGATTTTACCTGTATGTCCTCTAGTAGGTTATGTTGGAGTCATGTCACTTTGCTATTTAAATTCTGGGTGGCATGGCCAGTGTTGGCCCACTCTTCAGCATGTGCTCCTAAAGCTCCCGCTGTCAGAAGTACGTGCTCACTAACACCCCTGCAGTCAGTCCCATGGTCGTCACCAGGACATGCTTGAGACTCTGGGTTCTGTAACATGCCAAGTGCTGTGTATCATACTGCTGCTCTTATTGTCTGACATATGTTTTGTATGAGAGAAACATCCACTTATGGCCCAAGCCCCATTAGTGCAGAAAGGTGTCATGGTGCTGCTGCTGGTGATCCAGCATGTAATGTGGTCCAGTCCAGGGTGAAGTAAGGTCTTTGTGTAGGGATTTTCCCTGAGGCCTTGTAATGACAAAATAAATTGAGGAAACTGCACTGGCATATTATACAGTAGCTGAGTTGGTGGGGTACCTGTTACTGTAAATCTATACTGCACTGTTAATTCAGATGCAGTAGTAGGTGATAATCTGGTCTTATATTTTGCAGCAGTCTGCAGATTAATGCTCCCTTATCCTTTAAAATTGAGGGAAATGTGCAGTCATTCCTCTGATAAAATAGGCATTATTTCAACACTACAAATGCACTCACCCTATTGATGACTCGAGACGTGTTTGTGCAGCTAAGTAACTCTAGTGCCCTATCCTAATGTCACAAGGACAGGAAGTAATAGCAATGATAGCGTAACAGTTTGGAGCTTAGCATGCGCTGACCAACAGGAATATGTGCCTGGAGGGTGTGGAGGGTTTGTATTCTGGCACTTGTGCCTGTTTGCTGAGCTAACCAAAGCAAGCTGGTGGCTGGTGTGCGGTAAGCGCCGCAGTGATGCTTCAGGTGCACAGTTCATATGTATGGAGCTGGCTGGGAGCATCTCTGCAGGAGCGCTGGCTGCATGAAGGGGCTGTGAATCCCAGAGCTGGAGGCAGCTGGAGTTCAGAGCGGGCTGACGCAGGCTGCATGGGCAAGTCAGAGAGCTGGGTCT
>NW_010548121.1:185369-198868 GCF_000687285.1 Phaethon lepturus | reverse complement strand
GAACCAGAAGTGGCAATTGAACTGATCGGAGGGGATCAGACCCTATTAGTGCAGATCATTGTGTGGGCTTCCTTAGAGTGAGAGTGATGATATTTGCATATTGTTGTGCTTATATACAAAAACGCTGCAGCAAGTGACTCGAATGTTTTTTTGACTGCTGTTTTAACCAGAGCTAAACCAGAGTTTAACCATTTTAAACAGTCACAGATCAGGACATCCAGGTTTGATGACAATTCATTGAGTGTTTTGTTTTCTATAACTGGTCTTTGGGAAAATGGACTGAAATACACTGATTATAGAAACAGGTGTTTGGTCACCATTCCAGAATAGACAGAGCCTGCTGGAGATGGCTCTCCTCATCTTGTTTCCTTGCCCAAGATTTTAACAACTGAAGTCAGAGCCTGATTTTTCAGAGAGGTCATATGTGTGCAGCTTCAGGTAATTTAATCTCTGAAATACAGAAAAGTTCTGTCTTTTGTAGATGGATGGAGTCAAACCAACAAATGCAGCAACATTTTTACAAGTAATAAAGAATGCAGTTCTTATTGTAGGCACTGGTCTGTGAGACACCAGTGCCTCCCACTGGGACAGTGTCTTCTCTTAAAACACAAGGTTTATAAGGAAAAAAGCTCTCGTCCTAAAAAGAGCATGCTTGCTGCAAGCTACTTCAAAATCTGTCGTATTTAAATAAGAAAGGGTAGTAGAGCTTAATTTTAAATGTTGAACACTGTTTTTTCACTGGATTGAAAAAAGGTGAAATTCCTTTCTTACTATAAGAGTTGTGTAGTCTCATTTGCAGGAACCAAATTGAAGAAATAGGTCAGTTTTACTTTTCTGCTACAGTACAAACAGTTTAGATTTCATAGGCCTGCTGACGGCTCTGCTGTAACATAAAGCCTGTGTAGGATACTGCATGCCTGCGCCAGCTGCTGATGGGGCAGCTGTGATGTGGAAATGACCTGCCCAGACCACTGGTGGTATCTCTAGTGTCTCTTTCAGACATGCAACTTTTGTGCTTGCCTCCTTTCCCTGTGGGTCTGGAGATAGATGTAATGAGTGATACCTGCTTTCCCGTATCTTCTGTGCTTTGTGTGATAGATGTCTTTGATAGCACCTGCAGAGATGAGGTCATGAGGTTACTGTAATATGCCTTGGGCTTTTACAGTAAAAACACTTGTTGGTATGTTTAAGAATCCATATCGCCCCTCTCTAAATAGTGATGTCTGTTATACTGAATGCTCCTTTTATTCCAACAGTTCCTTTTCAGAAGATAACAAGAGTATCTTCCAGTGCCCTGGCCATTTTGCGAGTAATGGCTCATGGGCCAGAACTGACTAATGTCATCTGAGCAATGATGTGTAATATCCTCAGTTGGCAATTGTTAAGGAAAGAAGCTCAAATAAGGGTGAGACTTGATAATGCTAACAGTGAACTGTGTGCTGCACGTAGTATTAGCGTGAAGATCTTTTTACAGAAAAAAGTATATGAAGTACTTGATTTCCGTTCTTCTGTATGTATGTTAGGGAATCTCTGAATTCTTGTGAATGGTGTTAATATTGTGGACAGGGAGTTCACTATTACTCAAAAAAAAAAAATTTAAAAATTGCCTAGGGAACCAAAGAATTCTCATAAAACACTATACATGGGCAGAACTGAGATTTTTGTTCTTTGTTTTGTGTTTGAACCATGACTGTACCATTAAAGACAAACTTAATTCATCATCTTTTTCTAGTTGAAAGAATTAGCCATGCCTGTTTTGTATTCTAATTCCATGTGTTTTATTTTCAATCTGCTGGGGTTTTGATGTGCACAACGCATCAAAGGATCAATTTGATGGGATCTCTGTCACTTTTCTAACATAATATATTGTAAGAAATAACTAATCTGTTTCTGCATTGTATATAATGCGTTGTAAAACATCATTGTCATCTTGCCACGGTAAATGGTGATGCGTGGTTGTTACAGCGTTGCACATGAGTATATGAGCTCAATAGTACGTATCGGGGTGGCGAAGAGGAAGGACAGAAAAGGTTGTGTAGTCAGACGGTGGACAAAGCCCTCTAGGGTGAGAGCTGCTACTTTTGGTTTCCATAGCCCCCTCGTATGTGTGCATTGATGAATTGGGAAGGCTTGTGAGTCTTTGGGGATTCTCTAGAGCCTTGGCTAAGGATTTTTTTCAAGCAGTTTCATTCTGTTCCCGTGAGAATGAGATGATCCACATGAAGCATACTGATTTTTTTTTTTTTTAAAGCCTAATAGGTGAAGTTTCGTTTCTGCAGAGATGTAAAACTTTTTTGACTTGGATGCAGGTAAGCTTATTTTCCTTTTATTTTTCTTTTAAAGTCAGCAGCTGAGTAGACTGGTGATGTCAACAGGCTTAGATGTGAGAGCAGTGGAGGTCAGAAGCACTGTTCTGCAGTCACTTGCGCTCAGGTTCACTTTGCAACTCTGTCACTCTGCCCTCTGGGTGAGTAGGACCAGAGTGTATAGAAGGGATGGACGTTGGGTGGGATGAAGTTGTGCAGTTTTATTGATCAGTAATGTCATTAGTTCTATAGATAGAAAAGCTGATGGCTTCATTAAGAATCCATTTCACTTTCTGTGGCTGATAACATAGTGGATTTGTGGGAAAGACTTATGAAAATGAGAAGCAATTAGTAGTATCGACAAGAGATGCCAACTTTCACTATTTCTGGGGGTTTTTTTTAACTCTTCTATTGACTCTGACTTGCTGTCCAGGCTAACTTCCTGATTAGTGTTCTGCTTTTTCTGACCTTTTTATTATTTCTGTAGGCAGGCTGCAGGGATCTTCCTTCTCCTCTGCTGAAGGCAGAGTATATTAAGGAAGCCACACTAATATCTTTGAAGCACTAACTGTGCTCTCTGTGTTTAAAATGGGTGCACTGGGTTATGTGATTTCATCCCAGAAATACATTTTCTGTCATCCTGTATGCAAAGCTGCAGAAGGAATCCATATCTCCTCACAAGTAAAGTGGTGTTGAAAGTCCTGTAGGCTCTTACCTGTCTATCCTTTTTTCCTGGGAAGCTTGAAATGTGTGCAAATGTGACACTTCCATTGCAAATAAGGAAGTGATCTTTCCCTTTTTATTTGATAACACAGCTGTTTAATTATAAGAGGTCTAGGTTGGGAATAAACTGGACCAATAGAATCATTTAGATTGGAAAAGATCTTTTAAGATCATTGAGTCCAACTGTAAACTTAGCACTGTCAAGTCTACCACTCAGCTCTGTCCCTAAGCACTGCATCTACATGCCTTTAAATACCTCCAGGGATGGTGATGCCACTACTTCCCCAGGCAGCTGTTCCAATTCTTGATAACGCCTTCAGTGAAGAAATTTTTCCTAATATCGAAGTATCTCTCTGGGATCAGCTGGCATTACTTTGACTGCACTGGAACTGCTCTAATTTAAATCTTCTGAGAATCTAGTCTTTTTTTTTTCTCTCTGCCATCACTTTTGCCTACTTTAGGAGATCTAGCTGTAATACTAGTTGCTTTGGTACGAGCAAGTAGTTACAAGAAATATTTTATTCTTAACCCAGTTCAAATATTAAAAGGTGATTTCCTGGACTGAAGTTGAAGGCTGAAGTTTCTCTCCCTTGCCTCAGGGCCAGCCCAAAGTTTGGTGAATGATGCTTCTTGAAGCTTGTTTAGGCAACTCCAAAGGCTTTGTTCTGTTTGTGCTCTTTCTTCATTTAAGTCACAGGTTATTCTGCTTCTCATGATATCTTGGCTTATTAAAAATGAGGGGTTTTCTATTTTCTTTCTTCTGCCTCAAGTGTTCCTCTTTGTGGAGGTGGTTTCCCACTTGGCTCTTTTCAATGATTCTCATAAGATGAGTTGAACAGGCATATGGTTGATTGAATCCATTCCTTGTTAATTTTTATAGAACTAAACTGAACCCTGATCTAATCCTGCAATCAGGTCAATATGGACATTGACTGAGTCTCTGAAAGCAGTTGATGCTTTTCTCTTGATTCTTTTTTCTTTTAAGCTGTAAGGTTATGAAAGAAATTACTGATATATGCTCTAGTGTATGTTTGTAGCCTAAAACTCATCTGTAGGTGCCCCTTGTTTTAGACAGCTATAACCTTCCTTGAATCGTTTAAGCAAGAGCTCTACAGTGTGTGATGATGCTTGGTGTCACGATTAGGGTGGCCATGTAAATTGGGGATGTTCAGGTAGTTTCAGGCAGCCATGTTGCGTATGTGTCAAAGCACTCCTACGTACAAAGTTGGTAAGTCACAGTCTTGAGATGCTGAAAGTGTTAAAGTTCCTTGCATTATACTTGGGAACACATGAGAGTCTGAAAGTTTCTTAAGTACCTTAGTGGATTTTGCTTTTCATTTCTTTGCCCTGTAAAATGCATTTTCCCCCTCCGTGGTAAAAGAGGCTTGGAAAATGCTCTAACTTGTCCTTATTAACTTCCTTATTGAATGAGATACTGAGGTGGGGAATTACTGTCTGTAAAATACGAAGGAAATAAAAATTATATTGTGACATGTTTATTCTGAAAACATGTCTAGCCCTTCTATACTGCTAGGGGAAATGACTTTTATGGATCCTGAGCAGGGAAAGGGACTATTTGTTTATGTTAATTTGCTGTGCTAAGACACACTCTTCAGGAAAATATTTTTTTTGAAAGATCAGAATTTTATGATGAGTAAAACAAGGAAATAGGATCTGTTGTGACCTATGTTCCCAAGCCAGTTGATTCTCACAGAGATGATGATGACATGGTATCTTTTGAAGAGGCAAAAGAACACTGCATGCAGAAGTCCTGTACGCTGCATAAACAGCTGACGCTGAAAATGCAGCCAGCACTGAACCTCTGCTATGATGTGGTACGGCCAAGAAATCAAAATAGATCTTTAGGCATAGTGGTTTTGAACCTTTTTTTGAAATATGTAATCCATAGGTGTTAGGAGCATATTGATATTGCAAACAAATTAGTGCTTCAACTTTAGAAAAATAACTTTGATTTTTGGTGTTAAAATCTCTAAATTTGTTTATCTACTATGAGAGATCACTATGGCAAAAAAAAAACTTGCCAGCTTATCTTCTATAAGGTAATACCCTGAAAAAGTAGCTTACTAGCCAGGACAGAAAGCCACTGGGATCTTCCAGAGTTTTCTCTGACTAACTCTAGGCTTTAAACAGTGTAAGAAAGGGACATACTCTCCATTGCTGTGCTTTGCTTGATGAACTCAAATAGATAGTGTAAAATATACCTGCTTTCCTAATGATAGTCAAACTGAAATACTTCAACAGGCGTGTAAATAAGAGACAGATAAGAGGCAAACCACCTTCTTAATGACCTCTATTCAGCAGTGAATACTGTAGGATCAATGTACATCTAAGCTTAGTGTAAGAATGCAACCACATTGATTCTGGATTACAAGTAAACTGTAATCAGTCTAATTTGCTTGCTTGCTGTTCTTTGGTATTGTGAGCAAACAGCTTTTTAAGGAGGTGTTTTCTGAACCTTTGGACCTTCAACACAACACTTTTTTTGCTTTACCCATCCATTTATACGTCTGTGTATACGAAAGGTATAAGCACACTTAGATTCTGGACCAAGCCCTTGTTAAGCTCAGTGATCCTCGCAACAGGTTGAAACAAGATGAAATGAAGCACATGCTTGTGGATGAATGACTTTACATTTTGTTTCTCTTTAGAACCTGTACTAAATTCTCTGACTTTAAGTGGCTAAAACCAATGTCCAAAACTTATTTTTCTGCATAAAATACAAACCAACGTGTGCTGGGATTTAAAAGTGGGAATGATGACTTAAATGGCTATTAATTATTTATATTCTTGGTGAATCACAAAATCCTTGACTTGTTCTCCTGACAGACTGCTTATGCCTTAAAGCGCTCCTTGCTTGTCTCCTGCATGTGCCAACTTAGGAAAAAAATAATTTCAGATCCTGTGCTATGCCAGGAATTTCCAGAAGGGCCTTTCTCTGGACCCAAACAGTCATGAGAAAAGGAACAGGACACGTCTCTGGAATAATAGAATAAATATCAACAAGAAAATATGGAAACAGAGTTATGCCTTTGGGTGGTTGCAACCAGTGTTATTTCCCTAAAAGTACCAGGTGACCATAATGAATGAGAGAGACTAAGTGACAGTGTGCTTTTTATGTCCTGGTTTGAATATGTACCTCCAAAAGGAAATTCTCCTAAGCAGAACTCCCAACTGTCATGAGAACAGACAGCCTGGCTCTGGTCTGCTCTGTCAGAGCAGGCAGGGCGAGGGGACGATGAAAGTTTGTACTTCCATTGATTTCAGACTCTTCCAGGATCTTGTTGTGGAAAAATCAATAGCAGCCTTTAGGCTGCTCAGATCCTGCCAGGGCTAGATGGCTTCTTCCTACACCACATTGTGTTCAGAGAATTTAATCCTCTGTCTATGTAAAGATTGGCTGAAGAAAGATAACTCTTTTGGGTCCAGCCCCCTCCTCCCCCCCCACTTCTTGTGTTTGCATGGGAAAACCTTTCCTCTGTGCTTAACCTTGTTCAACTCAGGATAGAAAACCCTTAGCAAGTGGATTCATGGTGTGAAGGCCAATTACCTTCCAGTGTGGTCTGCCTGTGAGTGAGCAGTGATGAGCAGCAATTCTGGTGATGAAAAGCCTGATGAAGCTGCATTGATCTCTAGACTGTCCCCTAACAAAGTGCTCTTCAAAAACATCTAATCAGTGTGGGAGGGAATTTTTAAATGGCATCTCTCTACCAGATTGCTTCTTGCTCTCAAGAGGTCTTACTGACTGCATTGTGATGACCATCACCATGCTCAAGTTGTTTTCCTGGGTTATCCTATGTAGCATATATAGGAGATATGGGTGCCTTCATGACTGAATAGATACCTCCTATGCTTAAATTCTTTTGGTTATTTTGAAATAATTTTACAGAATCATTAAGGTTGGAAAAAACATTTAAGATCATCAGGTCCAACCACCAACCCAACACCACCATGCCCACTAAACCATGTCCTGAAGTGCCATGTCAGCATGCGTTTTGAATACTTCCAGAGATGGTGACTCCACCACCTCCCTGGGCAGCCTGTTCCAATGCTTGACCACTCTCTCTGTAAAGAAATTTTTCCTAATATCTAGTCTAAACCTCCCCTGGTGCAACTTGAGGCCATTTCCTCTTGTTCTGTCGCTAGTTACTTGGGAGAAGAGACCAACACCCACCTCACCACAATGCCCTACCAGGTAGTTGTAGAAAGTGATAAGGTGTCCCCTCAGCCTCCTTTTCTGCAGACTAAACACCCCCAGTTCCCTCAGCTGCTCCTTGTAAGACTTGTTCTCCAAACCACTCACCAGCTTTGTTGCCCTTCTTGATTGGAAAGGCTAAATTCATCCCTGAATGCCTCCCTGGCAGGTGACATATTGGGGAAAATAGGCAGTTCTGGCCACTTCTGTGGAGGCTGATTGTGACTGGAGGTCTCAAAGTGGAGTATTGGTACCACATGTAAAAGCTGAATTAGAGCAGCTACACAACCCCATCAGACTTCTGATTGCTTTGCCATCTGGAGGAACCCTCCCTGATCTTCCTATTCATTTACTTGTAGTGGGAACCAGGGGAAATCAGAGCTGTGGCTCAGTTGTGTGATAAGTCCTCAAAACTATCTGTGAAAAGTAGTACAGAGACCTAATTTGACCTACAGGTGATGGTTTACCTTTAATGAACATTGTTTCTGAAGTCAAACAGATACCATGATGCTCAGTTTCAACCTATTGTAGGGTAGCTCCAGGCAGAAGCAGCAACCCTGCTTTCTTTTGTTATTAAGACATGGTTTAGTAGCCTGTGGTCTAGTTTCTTTAGAATGGCTCCTATTGTGCTCAGGATTGTGAAGCAGAGAGGAATCAAGTGTGTGCTGCTGCCAGGCTTGTCTAGATTTTGTAATGAAGAGTCACCAAAGTGCTGTACTAGTGCTGGAGCTGGTGTAACACAGCACACAGCATTAGTCAGTAAGCTCTAGATGGCTTCTGGGAGGGATGACTTGGAGGCTTCAGTCCCATGTGACACTCAGCAATAATGTCAAGCTTTATCAGTAGCAGAGATAGTAGTGTACTCTTTAGTAAACTGGTACTACCGCTTATCTGACAGAGCTGTGAAAGGGTAATTGTTCATATGGCTGTAGTTTTGGTTAAATAAGAGGGCCTCCCAAGATTGGGACAGTGCCTCAAACAGAGTAATGAGTTCTGTTGTAGTTAAAATGATCTTAATGGCAAGCAGTGACACTTAATGGCAACCAGCAGATCCTTCTTCAAGGGTATTCAGAAGCAGGGAAGAAAATGTCTCTAAGTATTTTTCTAGGAACAAAGGGCACACTTTCAGTTCTGCTCTCAGCAGCCACACCTAATGATTACCCAGAGGAACCTTGTCTGTCAAGAACATGCCACTTATCACTGATCTCATTTAGGCTTTAATAAAGCATATGACCCAAAGTCTTTCAATTCAGTTATGCAGATGCAGTGCCCTGTGCGTTTAATTAAGGAACTTAAAAGCCACTGGTGTTTAATTCTCTAACCTACCTTGTCCCTTCTCCCATCTCCCAGCCTTCCTTTTGATGCTGAAACTGTAGTTGCATTGTGGGGAAAGCAGCCAGCCAAGATAATTGAAGGGCTAAGATGGGTGTTCCAGTGTGTGTAAGCGTGTGTATGTGTGTATATATAATGCAGCAGAAGAGACTGAGCTAATAAGGTTCAGCATACTCTGTGGGTGAGACATGGCAGGTATTTGACAGTGGCACAGGAGAGTTGTAGAGTACTTGAAGAGTAAAATCATGAAGGAGGATTTTAGTGAAGGATCCTGTGTTGGTTTCTTCCCAGGTCCAGAATCCCACCCATTTCATTGTCTAAGAAAAGATTATTGTAAATCAAAGCACAATTTGTGTAAACTTGAATGTGTCGAACTCTTGGAGAGAATCAGTACCCAACACATCAGTCAAAGTTGTTGAGACTAGAAACAACTGCTGTGTCGTGAGAAATGGAAAATATGTGATTCATTTTCAAAAGATTATCAGTAGTAAAAATTTCAGGAGCCACTTCCTTGGGATTACCAGCTAGGCAGAGTTTTCAACTGCATTTGTTTTTTTCTATATCTCTTGGGAAGATAAAATTGTATGCATTAAGACTGCTATAATAATCCTTTTTTTTTTGACTGTTGGAAATATGTTCCCTGCAGGTTTTCTCTAATGTGTTTTTCCAGTCCAGTTTCAAATGACCCAACTGATAGGTTTCCAAGACTGCTTTAATGCCCAAACTGTAGATATTAAATGTCTCCTTGAACTTCTGGCTGAGCAGCAGAATTGGGTCATGATTCTCATATATTAAAAATTAAAGACCAGATTTCCTTTGTGACTTGCATCTCCATAATCCCCGTTGAAGTTCTGCCTTTTTTCCCCCATCTTTTCTTTTTCAATGTGAGACTGGGATCATTAATGGGTTTTGTATCAAGTTAATCATATTTTAATCAAAATTTTGCCTAAAACTTTAAGCCAAATATCCTAACTTTGATAGAATTGGTAGTTTCAGATGGGCAAGAGGAGTGTGGAGCAGCTGGTGACAGTAGCAGCAGCAACAAGCTGGCAAACATGAAGCAACTCGGTTATCGCTTGTCAGACCTCAGATCTAATGAACTGCTCACATGATTTTTTGTCTTGAATGACAGTGCTGCTGAAACGTGGTGGGGTTGCCGTCCATCTGTCTTTGTGTGTAGTCATCCCTGTCCCTGAACTTCTTTTAGCGGTGTAAGAGATTTCTGAGCCGAGTTGCATGCAAGTGCAACTGGACAGCTTCAGAATTGGTCTTTCAGCTATTGCTGAGGTGCTGGAAAAAACTTTTCTTTTTAACTGACTAGTTCTTCCTATAAAGCACATTATGAAGCTGTGCTACATAGGGGAAAAATGTCTGTATGATGCAAGGAATGTTGAAAAGGGCAAACGCTCACAAGATAAGCAAATAAGTAAATTCCAGCCATGCCAAATATAAAAGCACCTCTGTTTTCTCTCTTAAAACAACAGAGAGGCTACATTCAGTGGAAAATAATAGTATTGTCTCCCAGCAGATACAGAGTTGTGACAGCTAAAATGAGCACAATTTCATTCCCATGGTGTGACTGGCTCTTCTGAGGTACAGTTCCTCCCTGCCATAGGGTGATCAAAATATGATGAAGTACATGGTCAAAGCTAGTAAACCTTACTGCCCTTCAACCATATGAAGATCCTTGCTAGTAGAAATGAAAAAGAGAGAGGGCAGGAGATGGTCTGTATTATGCCTGAAAGTGGTCAAAGACTTCTTGCCTCCTGAGAGAGTCTCATCTCCTGCAGCTGCTGTGTTATTGTGCTGACTTTCATAGTGGAGTTTGGAATTGATCCAAAATTTATTCCTGTTATGGGAGGCTTTCTGTTAACTCAAGATCACTGCTTGTTTCCAGCCACTGCAATTAAATGAATGATGGTCCATAGGTGTGGAAACTGACTGTATTTTTTGATTTTTTTTCATTGAATTATTTAATTGTATGGTTTTAATGGTTTCACACACAACAACTTCTGATACTTGCAACCTTAGATTTTAGAAAAAAATAGGAGCTGAACATTAGGGGCTTTCATATTTTATATTTCTCCTGATGGGATCTTTTTCCTGCAGTTGAAATGTATTTTTGACTCAGTGTTATATGCACATGTAACGTAAGCATTAACTATTTCCACAAGTGTTCTTTGAGGTGGGCCCGTTTTAATATAAAATGCAAAGTCCAAGGTGATGAGATTTTATTTTAAATTTTGGCATTACTTGTTTGAAAGAACGTAATTCTCAGAGATGGTATTTTCACTTTCAGTAATAAGATCATGTCACTTTGGACCGTAAAGGTAGGGAAGTTGCTTGTGTTTGAGATGGCTACAGAGCTCAGCATGGTCACACAATACAGTAAGTGCAAAATTATGTCCACAGCCATTCCCAGTATTGAAAGGAGAGAGAACTGGCATAAATCCACCTCTTTTGAAGAGTGATGCACCTTGAGAGTTGGTTCTTGGAAATTTCTTTGAGATTCTCTGTTCACAAAGGAAAAGCTGTATTAGTCTTTGAGAGCTAGAGAACCTTCCCTGTGATTAAACAGACCTTAGTTCTAGGGAACAGCAAAAGTAGCCATTTAGTAACCAAGGGGGCTGGGAGGAGCAAAGGTAGCATGAATGTTTTAATCAAGTATTCCTCATCCAAGAGGGTCAAAGGGACTTGTAAAACACAGGGCATGTGGAAGATGAGAACTCTGGCCTGAAGGTTATTCTATGTGCCAGGACAAAGCATGAGGAGGGATAGAGGACACAGGCATACTTAGTCTGAAGATACCAAAAACTATATAGAAAAGACAAAGGATTTCTGGATAGTATTAGAAGCTTAGTAAGGAGACAGATACCAGGATGGAAAATTGCTCCTCACACCAATCTCTAGTTTTAAGCTCTCTCAATTTGTGGACTTTGCAGTATTTTCAGGGAGGGTGCAGACCAAATTTTAACTGACTAGAGAATTGCTTTTGTTAATTATCTTTTCTGGAGCACATTAGAAGTAATTTGCAGATACCCAGTGACCTACAGACTGACAGGCCCACCAGCTCCAGAAACAATACTGCTGTGAACTCTGGGATAGATGAGCTATTGCAGAAAATCTTGACTGAAGTGCAAGAAACTGGAGGTACTTGTCCTCTTCAAAGTACAGCAGAATTGTACAGTTCTCCTTTCCTCTCAAGGACAGAAAATACTATCATATGGAAAATGGATGCTCTTTTACAGCTGCTGCACCTGGTTAGCCTCTGCTGTACAAAGGTCAGAGCAATAACAGTGAGCAAAAGGCCAGGGATCAAATAGCTTGTTATATTTTTCTCCTCCATGTCTCATCAATCAATGTACTAGGGGTCTAGATTTATGCCATTGCTCTATACTCAAACCTTCCCGAAGTTCAGGGTTGGTTGGATGGAGCAGAGAGGATGAGATACTGATCTCTGACACTTCTGAAGTAATTCTGCTGAAGGGCATATATCTGCCTACAGGACCAGACTGCAGCTGCACCAGGTGTTCTGGAAATATGCATCCTGTGTGAGCCAGTTGCTAGTGAGTAGGATTACTGTACCCTAAATCAGCCTCGCGAATCTGCCTCTGGCAAAGACAGATTCATAAGTGAGATCAGAATTGGGGCCACATGTTTGGAAATGTATTGGTATTTCATGCTTTATGGATAATCTGTAACCATTAGCTTATCAAAGAAAATAAGGTGTTTGCTGTGTTTTTGCTTTGAAAAGAATCTAAACAGAGGAAAATATTCCAGAACCAAACAGAAAAAGCTCTTGCTGCATTATGCAGAGTTTCCTCCTGACTTTATTGTCTTTATTCTGCTGCAGTTACAGAAAACTCATTTAAACTATGAAACTTCTTTGGCGTGGATTCTTTTTATTGATGAAACAGAGCTGACTTTCTCTGGAGAGCCAGAATGTTATTAAAGCACTTAACCTAGCACTGCTGTGGCTATCAATTATACCCTTCATTTACCCTATACAAGGCTGACGGCTTATTTGAAGTTCAAGAGGTTTTTTTAATGAGATGTTAATTGACTACACCTGCAGTTGGCTAAAATTTTCATGGACAATTAAGTGTGATCTTCTCCCTTCCTAAATTCTTTGTTTTACCAAGGTTCCTTTCAGTAAATGTGTTCAGTGTAGAAGTATAGACTTTTAATATACACCAACTAGAACAATAATCGATGCTTGTGATTTATGACTATAAGCTTATTGTCTAAGACACCATGAATTTTCTATTTACATGGACTAGAAAGCTAAAGATCTGTGCCTCATAATTTGATTAAGCTGGAACCCATTTGTACTCAAGCAACTAAATTGCCTTGAAAGTAAAGATCCAAACCTTGGTCCCTTAGCATCCTGAAGTAGCTTTTGTGTTCCTTTCTACTTCCTTCCAAGGGGACTTGGTAACAGAGTCCTCTCCAGATATGTGGTGAAAGTCAGGCTGTACTAAGAGTACAGATAACTTTTTGTTGTTTTTTTTTAAGTGGGCCTAAGTAAAATCCACCTTGTGGCTGGTAAGTGTGTTTCAGAAGTGTTGCTTTTGGTTGTTGTCTGGTGGATCTGACATGTGGAGTTTACAGTAGTGCTCGGGTGGACATTTGGGTAGAATGGAGTTTACAAAAAGTACATTTTGACCTATTCTTATACTGCTGCTTCCAACTTCATTAAAACTGCATAAACTTACAAAATGGGAGATAAAAATAGAATTTGCTGTGCACTGGTTTGTGTCATGGGTTTAGAGTACAAGCATTTGGCTCTGGCTCTCCTCGGTAAACTTTGACAGTGCTATGGCTTCATGGGTCGGCAAACAGCAGAGTTCTTGTACAAATGAAAAACCTGCCTTCAATCCATGTGAAATGTTTGTTTCTGGACTTCCTCTGCAACTCTGCGGTTC
>NW_010548121.1:115923-185346 GCF_000687285.1 Phaethon lepturus | reverse complement strand
GGTTCAGCGTATCTGACCTAGTTTGCACTAAATTGAAGGGCAAACTTAGGACAGTGTGTCTGCTGATAGGGGGAGTTTGGGGGCAAAAGAATTATCTATCACAGAATCATTAAGGTTGGAAAAGACCTTTGAGATAATCAAGTCCAACCATCTACTCAACATCACCATGCCCACTAAACCATGTCCTGAAGTGCCGCATCTACACGTTCTTTGAACACTTCCAGTGACGGTGACTCCACCACCTCCCTGGGCAGCCTGTTCCAATGCTTGTCAGCCTTTCAGTAAAGAATTTTTTCCTAATATCTAGTCTAAACCTCCACTGGTGCAACTTGAGGCTATTTCCTCTTGTTTTGTCGCTAGTTACTTGGGAGGAAAAACCAACACCCATCTCACCACAATCCCCTTTCAGGTAGTTGTAGACCAAAACAAAAACCAAAGCACTGCTTTATAAAATACCAGCTTTGAACAGATATCTTCATGCTAAACAGCAACAACAAAAAAGTTGTTTCTAAGTAATTTAGAGTCACATGAAGGAACTTTCAAGGATGCTTAAGCCTGTAAGAGTACATGCACCTACAGACTATTCATCTTCCACTCTCTATTACCCACTCAGATGGAGGAAGTTTAGAAACATGACTGTCTTTAACATCATTGTCTGATAGATCCATCAGTTTTCCAGGTCTAAGTGTTAATTGACCATATTCAGTGCAAAGGATTAATAGCAATGTACCTATTTGCTTCATATTAAGAATATGTATGTACAGAATTACAGAGCAGGTGAGGTTGGAAGGGACATCTAGAGGTCATCTGGTCCAATTACCTGTTCAAGCAGGGCCATGTGTTGTAGTTGTTGACCATAGTGATACATTTGGAAGCTGAAGTCTAAATTACTTTGAAGACACCATTATGGAGACAACTGTGTGGTTATAACACTGTCTGAGAGCCCATGGAACCAAGTGCTAAAACATTTGTTTATTTGGTTAATGAGTTCTGAGTGTCTGTACAGTAAGCCTGATTCCTGATCAAGGCGATGTGTGTTGCTCACAAATAAGGTCTTCATGTCAGTCACTGATAGGCTTCAGAAAAGCTAGAGCTGCAGACCAGACTCTCACTCTTCTTATATCTAAAAAGTTATCAATTTCTACATGTTTTTATTAGAATATCGTATTTCAGAAAAATATCTGCTCATTTTTAGAGACCAACAAGAAATAGCATGTAATTTGGAAAGGCCAAGAACATACCGGAATATGGGGAGGACAGGATTTAGGACCACAAAGTAATGAAGACTTGAGTGAAACTAAAGACATTCAAATAATAAGGAACGTACAATTGAACAGAGAGGGTTAACTAAGTACTAGATCATATAGCTCTGGTGAGTGACTCATCACCCCTTGAAGTCTTTGAATTGAGCTTGGATATTTTTGGGTGGAGGGTGAATTGGGACATATATGATTTAGTCAACATTACAAGCTTTTTACCCTGAAAAGTGCTCAGTAGACATCGCAGTTGCTTAACACATATGCTTACGTGCTTAATTACTTCTGATCTCAGCTTCGAAGTGTTGTCATGATCAGGATTATTTTCCTGAATCAAGTTACGTTTGTGGGTCAAATAGGTTGCCTCTGCAATGTTCTAGCACAGTATCTTAGTTGCCATAAAAGGGGTCAGGCAGGGTTATAGCAATTCTTGCTAGCCTCAACCTGTAGTAATAAACACAGAGAATTTCTGGCACTTTGTAGTGATTAATCTGTAGCAGGGGAATAACATTTCTTAAAGCAAAAGTCAAGTGATCTAGAAAGGGAAAAAGAGACTTCTAAAACTTATTTTTATAAATACTCTGGTTTTGCATAACAGATGAGCTTGTTTTACGTACATACCACTTCATACTGAGGAGTCTGAGATCACTTCAGTAAACCTGATACTTAAAACACAAATGTGTATTGGGGAATAAAAAGTTTGTAACAACATTGAGTGAGCTGTATGAGAGAGAACTGAAAATAAAGCTGAACAGGAGTTTTTGGTGAACATCATTGGGCTTTTTGACTCGAAATTGCAAATATTCAGAGGAGAAACGTGTCACAAGGGGAAAACAACAAATGCTTCAGACATTAAACACTGTAGTGGTCTGGTAAGTACCTTTCCTTAGCTCGGAGAAGGCTGAGCCCATATAATTTCCCTTTGCAGGCAGATGTCTTAACCATGATCCTGTGGGGTAGCTGAAGTGAGGAGGAGAGAGGGACATTGACACAGTTCTTTTCCCAAATGGTACTGTTCTCCTTCGTATAAAGCAATTGAGTATTCACTGAGCTGGAAAGCAGAGGGCAGTGAGTTTCTAATTAGGCACTTAGGCTGCTTAGTTGGGAGATGGGATAGCTTGTTGTGATGAATCCTCACCTCTGGTGCCAAGGTCCAGGTGGTCTCAGCAAAATAGGGATATCCATCTGTTTCCCAGGTTAATGTTTTGGCTGCTGAGAACTGGGTGACACAGGAAGGGCACTGCTGATTATGCTTTATCAGCACTTTCTTTACATTAAGATTTTTCATTTCGGTGAGACAATTTTTTTGAGCCGTACAAACCTGAATATTTTGTTTAAGGTTTGGTCTGGATGGCAACTGAAATTTCAATAACTTGTGGAGTCTGTTTTCTGTGTCATTAACTCTAGTGAGCGAGTGTGAAAACTTGAGTGTGGAAAAAGGGGGAGGAAAAAAAAATGTGATCACAGGTAACTTACTACTTCTATCTTTTGCTTCAAGCAGGTAATTTTTGACCTGTGATCTATGGACTGTCTGTGTTTATTGCTTCCAAGGGGTTCAGGAAAAGCAAGTTTATATGCAGAGTCTACAGATGTGAATGTTCCACACTCTTACTGGAACATTTTTTAGGGTCCATAAATCAAAAGATTGAAAATCCCTTCTCTAAACATACTAAGCATACAGCAATTTTCCACAAGAAAAGACTAAAGTGATTTCTTACAATGCAAACTAATTTTAGCACCAAATTCTCTGGTGTATTTGCTGCAGGCTCCTTGTGCCCCCAGAGCGGCAAGTTTGCAGAGCAGAAATGTACACACAGCTCTAAAGCAGAATTTGCCCATTTATATTCACAAGCTTCTAAAACCACAGTGCATAACTTGATTGGTCTTCAGTCAGTGGTGTGTAGGCCAGAAAGCTCTGAGTCTGCCAGGAGAGAGCATTTCAAGCTCTGGCAGGAATTATCCACTAATAAATTGAAGGAAGGCTTTGAAAAGTCTCCAAAGAGGCAGGTGTTCAAACTAAAACATTTGCACTATTTTCACCTGAATGACTGTTTAACCTGAAGTCTTATCAATATATGGACATGGGGCTGAATTCTGCTCTGGTACAACAATGGGACTCTATTAGAAGGATCCCGATGTCTATGAGTAGATGCCACAATCAAATAAAAAGATTTTGTTGTTGTTGTCTCTAGAGGAGACTAATTGCCTGTCTGTTGATGAGAAAACTGCACTTAAAATTAATTAAGGAATGTTTAACAAATTCTACGAAGTTGCATGAAAGTTCAAAATCACATAGAAAAATCTACCGAATATATTCAAGAGGCTTTTTTGAGAAGGGGCACCTAAATGGAGGAAAAAAAAGGCACAAATGCAAAACAAAAAAACAACCAAGAATGACGTATACATGGCAAACTTATTTGTTTTGTGGCTCTTGAAGGCATACTAGCACAGCCAGTATGATCAACTGTAATGAAATGATCTGCACCAAGTAGATCCTTTTCAGTTGTCTTTGCAAAATAGAAGAAATAGAAATATAAAATAGAAATGCAAGCACCCTTTTGAGGCCCGATCTGAAGTATGCGGAAGTAAATGGGATGATTTCCCTAAATCCAGTGGTCATTAGACTCTGTTCTTTAGGGTCAATGGTTCTATGATTTGGGAAGCATTCTCACTACTCACATGGCCAAAGCTGTGGATAGTATCTTCTGGCTCTGTTTTCGCCAATAGCAAGATTCCCATGGATTTTAGCTAAGCTATGGTTATATTCTTTATGCATAGTGAATTGCTTATGTTTTATAGCAATCACTGACAATTAGAAGGTGACATTTTTCTTGTCTGTCAACTTTAAACAATTTTTTTTTTTCTTTGAAGTACATTGACTATTGCCCTGATCCTACCGCTCCTACTCTATTTTTTCTGTTTTATTGCTGGTCAGTATTGTCTTCTACTCTGCAGTTAGTGAAGTCTGTCACGTCAGAAGGAAGCTAACTGCTAGAAGTAGTAAAAATATTGTTGATTCACATTTTATGCGGAAGAACGACCCTCCTGACAAAGACTTTTGTTTGGTTTTGTGGGCTTGGACCAACCTCCAAGATACTAAAATTGTTTGGAATACTTTTTTTCCACTTAATTTCTAGCTATGAATGTGACAAACAAGTAACTGCAAAGATGCTTCTCTTTATTCCCCACCATTCTCTTAGTTTTACTAAATTCAGTAGGCTGCAGAGTGAAGAGAGGAAAAATTGAAATTGCAACTCTGCAGAAGTTTCACCAAAGGTGGAGAACAACTTAATAACTCAGAGTAGGTTCAGTGGAGAATGTTTGTGCCCTTTAATTGGAGCAACACAGTTATCTAATGTAGCCATTCTTCTAAATTAACTTCAAATAGCATTTGTATTAATGATGATCATTATGTATTAATGAGAAATCATTTGTTCCTTCAGTATTTGCTAATTGTATCATGATTGCTATAGCTGCCAAAATGTGCTTGGTGGTGATTACCAATCTCAAATAAATTAATCATCTTCACAAGAACAGATCACTTTTATCATTTGTCACATTAAAGAATAGGTCTTACTCAGTTGCTTGATTGTAATCAATATGATTGCATATTGAGCTCTAGATGTGTTGTGCCATATCAGTCTCTATTTCACATGGAAGAATCTATTTCATGTTGTCTTGATCCATCACTCTCCTGCTAAGGGGCATGGTTAACAGCAGGAAAACAACAGTGGAGACGTAAGCCTCTATTGTTATGTTGTTAACTGCTTCTAAACAAAACTTTCATGGCACTGAAGACAAAAACATGCCAGGCTGACTTAGCCTTAAAGCTATTTGGCTTCAACTCCAGACAAGCATTTGCTGGTGTGATAAAAACCAAAAGGAGGATTTGCAGTGTGTCCAGGCTTCTCCTAAGTGATGCTGAGCTAGATATCTGGAGAAAGGATATTCAAAGCTAGCCAGTATGGATTTGATCCAAAGGAAGATAACCCTGAAACAAAGCTCCTGCTAGCTCCATTCAGCTTTGACAGAGACCCGGGAAGATTATGAAAGCTTCATTTTCAATTTCTTCTAAATGCAAAACCAGATCTGCTGATTAGAGGTTGGAATGATTTTGGAAGAAAAGAGGTGATCTTCGTTTACTGGTTAGTTCTGTGACCTTGTACACAGCTAAGGTCGAGACAGTCATCTACAATTATTTGTTAAAAGGTAGAAATATATCTGTGAAATCCTTGAAGGTAGCTGCCTTCTGAAATCAGAAGGGTGATGAAACTTTTTTTTCCTTGCAGTATTCCTCAGACTGCTTAAATGTACACAGCATAAGAACATAGTGTGAGGTGGGGTCAGATCCTTGTCATGGGCAGCAGCCTTGGATGGGACAGCAATTTAGCTCTTATAGATAATGTATAGTAGCAAAATATCAGTATGAGGTCTTGTACTTCTCTAAATAGCTTAATTTTCCAGACACTTCAAACCTCTGCTGAAATTCTCTGGAGAATCATTTTTGCAGCTAGGGCCTCGGCACTTCTTTTTCCCTTCTCCTGGGAACAGTTTTATCTTAGAAAAATGGTTTACTTCGAGGTTTGTTTGTTTTTTTTCTGGTTCTCCAGATGGGTTAATATTCTTTTTGAAGAATAAGGGCTTTTTCTTTTTTTAATCACTATTGAGCTCCTAAGATAGGTAACTATGACTGAGACTTTGAAAGGCATTTAGGGATATGAAAGCATGTTAGCTTTAAACCTTCCTATTAACTATGTCTCGTGGTCTTGCAAATCTCAGCCATTAACTGTGCTGTATAACATTGCCTATATCGAAACAACCCAATTCCCCTCACAATGAACTGGCGCTGCTCTACAGGCATCAGTAAAGTCATACAATCTATACCAGGTGTGTCATCTTCTTTAAAACTGTTCCTTTAAGAGTTTTCTAGACACTGTGCCCAAGCTATATAATCAGATTAATTCCTGAAAAGGAAGTGATTCCTTTGATTCCCGCTCCAGACCTTTTTCTGGTTTTCTTTGTTTTATCTAGGTATGTCTAAGTGAGCCAGCGTATATGAAAATCTAGCTACCCTCTGAAGATCTCCAGGTCTTCACTGCACTGTCCTACAGCGCACTTCAGCTTCCATCCCACAGACTGAAAGGCCAAGTGTGTTGATGATATGGAAAGAAACAGGCAAGACAAACACAGCAAGGTCAGGGAAGTGAAAATCCAGCCTATTTGTGTGAAACAACAATCCTTGTACCTACTGGGAGAATTTGCTGAAAGCATTGCTCTTTCCAGCCATGCTGAGTTTATATTATAACGGTCATAAAAGATTTGTTCCCCTCCCCTCTGTTGAAAAGTGGTTTAACTTGACTTAAGGCATTAACCTTTTTTTTTTTCTTTTGAAAACTTCTGAGCCCGTATGGCAGCTGCTTTTTCTGGTCTCAGCTATTAAAAATGTATCATTTTTATTGGTTGCATGGCAACAGATAATCCCTTTGTTCTGTTTTGTTTAAACAGATGCTGAGAACTCTGCCTGTCATAATAAGAAAAAGCACTACCCTCAGGCTTCCTGTAAAACTGCTAAGGAGGGAGAGTATGGGGCTTGAATTAATGTTACTTCCAAAAGCAAAACTTTTGGTTGTAGCAAGCAACAGATCTATAATCTGCTTAAATAGTTGTGCTGAAAATGTACTTTGGTGCCATAACCTAACTGGCTTTGGCAGGCTTGCCTGGAAGGTTAACTCATAGACCAGGACTGGGATTTCCAAGTCAAAGGCCGTAGCTCCTCTGACCAGAATAAAGGAGTTGTTCTGCAGAACAGCATTAAACTGAGACCAAAAATCTGTTTGAAATCTGAAGCATTTTTCATTAACTTTAACAGGCCATAATCTCACTGATGTTTAATGAGCCTGTCGGGTAGCATAAATTGTGAGTGGCACGATGAGGCCACAGGTCTGATTTTGATTTCTCTTGGATTGATATTATTTCACTGATGCCTGGGAAGTTTCTCCTGAATTCCTTCAGCTGCAGTAATATATGCAGCAGGCTGTGGGAGCTGCCCAAAGAGCCAGTGTGAATGCTTCAGTGGCCAATATTACCCATTATAAAATGGATGAAGGTGTCATTGCATCAGAGGTTTTCCTGACAAATGTGAGTTGAGTGCAGCCCTCGAGACAAAAGGAAGAGACTTGCAGTGTCTCAATAAATCTCTCTCACAATAGAGCTGGTATAAACACTTACATTAATTTTGCCACCTTTGAACATTACCATAAGGAATAAACCTCAGCACTTTTTTTCCCTTTCTTTAAATAAAATGAACACTGACATGGTGTAGCCCAGGTGTCTATGTGTGTGAAAGAAGATAAATGAACCTGTAGAGAGTTATTTAGACTTTACTGTTGCCCCATATGATGTATAGACTTGGAAGCCTATGAAGCATGAGAGAAGTAACTATAATGGATGCATGTTAGTCACAGACCCAAATCAGGCTCTAACGACTCTCCAATGAGATATTTTTAGGAGGATTGGGCTGCTTGGATATTAGCATGTCTCCAACAAAAACATCTCCCTAGCCACTTCTATAGGGCCACAGGATTTCATTTGTACTGGAGCCTCAAAGAGGGAAGCTTTTTTCCTAGTTTATTTAGAGAGCATCATTATAAGAAGATTTGGTAGATGAGAAAAATTTCACCTTCTCTGTGTTACTCTAGACTCCGAGAGATTTCTATGGCAAATGGAGGAAATTAAATGGGTCCTGGGAAAGCTGGTTTCCAGTCCTCTGAATTGCTGACAGGCATGGCACAGACAATTTCTCAACTATCTAGTTAACAGCTCCTCAGGGAGGAGCAAGGTGTTCTGAACAGCCTCTGCTTCTGGGGGCATGAAGGGAGTAGGTAAGGATGGTTCTCAATGTATTTTTGAAGCTGCACCGAAATCCTTGAACTCAGGCTTATTGGTAAAGTGCCTGTATACTTTCTGTGGTTTAACTTTGACCCTTTTCAACATGAGGATGAAAGTGTGCATAAGATAAGGGCTTTTTGTCCTTCAGAAGTGTAATATTTGTTTTTCAGATGTAGCTTTTACTGATCAACTGTTCAGATGATGTCCATGCAGTACTAATACTGCTTAACAACGAATCTAATCTGAAACTTGCCTTTCTGCTTCCATATACTTTATTTACCATTGAGAAATGATGACACTGCTTCCGTTTTCTTGTAAATAATAATAAGTCCTGCTGTGACTCATTAATACTGTCTGGCCTGGGCCTAAGGAATAATGTCTGTGTCTTGTAACAGCTCCTACCTGGTTCTTTCACTGGCACACAGATTTCATTCTATTGTACCTTGTAAAATGCTCTGCTTAAGCAATTAGTTGCCTTTAGATTATCTATTCTGTTGTCTAGAGCTACTAGTTTAGGCTGTATTTTGAAATGAGAAACTGAGTAGCAAATTTCACAGTAACTTTCCTTCCTTGCATTCACACTATGTGGAAGGAGATTGGGAAAACTCTGCTTTGCAGTATCAGCTACTTGCATAAGTGTTTTTGCTGGACGAAGGTGGTAGAGTCCTAGCAGCTGATTTTGCATACAGGAGTGCAAATCTGGAATGACTTTATTAGCGTCAGAGGAGTAATTTTGAGTTTGCATGGGTATAAGTGAGATTATTGTCTGACTGCTGAAGTGCTTTGCAGAGAAAAATCTGCTGTTCTCATTCTGGTGGGAACACAGATGAGCATAGAAGTGTGGCTTCTTTTTTTGCCATGCTTTCTACCTCAGGTGTCCTCAGCTGCTGTAAGTAGAAGTTATGCTGGAGGGAAGCTTTATTCAGTTCTTCTAAGTGTAATTTTAAAAATACACATTTTATTGTCCCTTCAGTTCAAAAAAGTGCAACAATTTGTCCTAAGGAGATGGTTCATATGTAAGTGTTCACTCCTCTTTGTATGCCCCTAATGTTGTTATATCATCTAATTTCCTAGGCTTTATTGTCTTTCTCTGTGCTGTGGCACTTCTAATAAGTTGCTTTCTAATTCTTTTGTCACATAAGCTATATCTCTGAAGCCTCCATAAATTCAGGCTGTCTCAAACACCATCTGCCTCTCCACTTCTCTGTCATATGAGCAGGGATTTTGGGGTCTCAGTCTCATATTGAGTCCATGCCTCTCATCTGACTAATGCTCTGGAAGAAATAATAAAGGAACCCCCATGTCACAGTCATGAAACTGTCTGAAGACATGAGGTAAATAAGAGTTGATTTATTCTCACGTGAAGGCATTGTTAATTAAGTCATACAGGGGAATGAACACTAAGCAAAGAATGCTATCTGGCATCAGTAATTATTTTATTGATGCCTCCGCATCTCAATCAAATGCAACTCTTTCTTGACAGGTAGTATTTAGCAATGATGGAAAAATGGTAGCTTTGAGAGGAGGGGAGGTGAGGGTCTCCAGTGAATGGTAGAATATTTCTATTAGCATCAGGTTTTCTGGATACAGTTTTAGTTGCAAAACTGAATTAACTCCACATGGGGACCTGCATGAGTTTATTCTAGACGACGAGTTCTTAGTTGGTGCAGTCCCAGGTATTGATTAAACCCTCAGAAAATTGGTACAGTTCTAAATTAATGGAGTTAGATCTATTGGCATGATCATCTTTAATTTTGGGTTGGTTTTATGTTTATTCCTCAGAAGTGCTAACAAGTCTGTGCTGTGATCATATGTTTCATTTTTATGGTATAATTTTGGAAAGTGTTACTGTTTAAAGCAGAGGTTGCTGGGAATAGTTGCTTTGTCATATTTGAAGATGCAAATATCAGTGTTACTTGGGCCCTGGCAGATGAAGTTCATGCTTGTAGGACCTATATTAGTATTTACGTGTCTGCTTAAACACCAGTTAATTACCTACTCAAGAGGCACTTCTGTGGTTACCAGAAGACAAGACAACCTAACTTTCAGTATGTGCCAAATTCAGACAAGAGTGGAATGTGTGCTGATGAAATTAGCTATTATGCATCTATAGTCCAAAAGAAACGAACGCTCAAACTCAGTGGACCCAATTCTTTGGCACCTGAAACATGAAGAAGAGAGTAAAATGAACTGAAATATTTTATGTAAAGGTGTCTGACATTAAGAAAGCATACCTTGACCAGTGAAACTATAATGGTGAGAAAATAATCTTTACAGACTGTCAGTAGAATAAAGGCAGATTAATTGTACCTTAACAACTATCTCCTCCTTTATACTGTTATTCAAAACTGCACTATGCCGTGGAAACAAAGAGGAGCCTACTGTGCATGAGCAGTTTGCAACTGTAAATGAGATATCACAAATGAAGCTTCTAGTTACAGAACAACAGTAGTTGTAGGCTGCAGATCACATCAAATATCTAGCTTGCAAGTTATAGACACAGGCCGGAAAAATGTCTGTATGAGAATAGTTTCTCAATTACTGCTTCCCAGTTCCTGGTGTACTCAGAATTTTACTATATTATGCAAACAATGTAAGAAAGCTATTAGTTGCCCATACACCAAATATGGATTCTGAGTCAGCTAGACCTGTACAGGTTTGGAGATCATCAGTTGTGCTCTTGCTCCAAAATCACCACTACAGTGGCTGCTCAGGTCATCAGGTTCTCCAGAACCCTTCAGTATAAAAAAAAAAAAAAAAAAAAACTTCAAAAAACAGTCTTTGATAAGCAAAGAAAAGCTCAAATCTTCTGTTCATGCATTTATCCACCTCAGATCTGAAAGGAAAACTCAGTGGTAACTAAAGAAAGAGGCTGAGAGAGGCTAATAACTTTCTGCCTGGGTCACAACTATTTACTGTGCTTGTGCTTTCTCGTTGGAAGGTCTCACAGTGTTAGTTCATAAAGCTATTTTTTAGCTAGAGAAGTATAAAGAAAAGGGGGGAATGTTGGATGTTGTTCAAGGCATCCTATGATATGGAGGACAGAATGATGTTCTCTTTTGTGTTAGTCTGATGCTTCCTCATGGCTCTATTTATTTTTGAGAGCAGGAACAGACAAACCTTGCCAAATTAGGCAGCTGGGTGTACTGGGAATATATGAATATTTGCTGAATTAGAGAGGAAGTAAACTGTGTTTAGGTGATGTGGAAACTGTTTTGGTTTCATAACACATCTCTGGTGGAGTACCAGTAATGGGCCAATAGCAAGGAGATGCCTCCTAGAAAATTAATTTATCCTGCTTATAAATATGTCTAGAAAGTCTTCCCTTGGTAATGTAAACTTTCAAAGAAACCTTTTTCCAACAATGACAGATACCTCTAGGGCTGCTGTTGTTGCTGGTGACTGTTAACGTTCACAAATCAAAGCAGAAAGATTTCAGTTATGCTCAGCAATGCATTTAATTAATTGTTTTGTTTTCACTTGTGATCTATGGCACAGCTCAGTTTCATGATGGTGCAAATCAGTTTAGAAAGTGCTTATCCTTATGAAGGTTCCCCTTAGCAAATGAGTTGTTGTGAAAGACTGCTTTATATCTGCTGTTGAAATAAATCATTCTAAATGGGAATTTGATCCTCGTATCATAGGATAGATGTTATCTTGGCAATGAGTGTAGGATGGTATGCATAAATGGGAACATTCAATTGTAAAAATCTCTTATCCCAGCACGGAACTTTTTTAGCAAACGCCAAATATCATCAAATTCAGGACGTATTTTTTTTTTTTAATGTTGGAAGTACTCGTGTTTCCATTTCCTTCAAGTATTATAATGTCACTACAGTGATTTTTAATATGCTATATGTGTATGAAGACACTAGTTCAAAGACTGCTGTAATACTGTAGTAGTAAAATGAGTGGTCACTATTAGTCTTCCTGTCTTATCCAGCATTCCTGTAGATAGAAACAACTCATAAAATGGCTTATGCCTAACATGCATATGGCAATGAAGGTGTATGTGACTTCTATTAATGCTAGCAGTTGTAACGATACTGTGCTTGTGCATGTAATGAATGGCAGAAGACATCCTCACTAAGAATTAGTTACGTCTTAAAGCCTTTATGCTACTTTGTTTGGATCTAGTATGTATATGTAGCCTCACTCCATTTTTGATAACACACTCAGCAAGCATACTGGTAAATAATGACACAAGAATATATTTTTAAGGTTCACTGAGTTGCCTTTTTTTGGTTCCTTTTTCCTTTTTTTCCCTGTTAAGCCCATGTTCTTACCTTTAAAAACTTGATAGCTCTTCTTAGAACTTTCCCAAACACACATTTCTTGATCTGTGGATACCAAAGCCAGAAGAAGTATTCTGGGGGTACCTGTGGCACTGCCAGACACAGAGGTGATATATCTTCTCTACTCTTCCCTCATCTTGTATTTTTTACCTCCAGAGAACACATCAGGTGTGGTTTTTTTGGTCAACATTGCACTGGGGGTGTGTGTGTGTGTGATAGTGCACCATAACCTCTACAGGGCACATCCTCCTAGAAGAGCCTCCTTCCTCTGTCAGTGTGGACTTTGCTTCTCCTTACTGTGTGTGCAAACTTAAACCTGTTCTTATTGGAATAGCATGTTGTTTGTGCTCGGTTTACCAGGCAATACAGAAAGCTCCCTATATGGAATTCTTTCTTTTCCTCTTACTACTCTGTTATTTTTATTGTAAAAACTGTTCTTAATAACCCTTAGCAACAAAATCTTCATTTATGTGACTGATAAAAATATTTGATAGCAGAGGAAAAAACAGCCATTGGATGGTACCATAAGAAAAGTAACTATTTGAAGGTAGTTTTCTGCTTAGTTTCAGGTCTACTAAGTACCTGGAGTTTTAACTATTTAATATGAGCCGTGCTGATTTACATATTTGCTAGTATTTTAATCAGAACTTCACATAAGATGAAAGCTGTACATCAGACTGTGCATACTACGTAAACCCCGTTGTCTGCATCAGCTAACCATAGAAAAGTGGTTATTCTGAGCTCTGTTTTCCATAAACCCACATGCATTAATGACGCTATTATTGCTGAAATCTTTGTCAAGCTATTCCTGCTCCCTCTATCCTTTGCAGTACTGGCAGGCTGATGTGCCTGGGATCAACTTCCCTCATTCTAAATTTTAAATATTAGAGCAGCTTTAGCCTTCCTCAGCCCTCTGGAAGTGCCGTGCTGCTCTAAAGCTGTTACTGAATAGCCTGTACAAGAGGCCCTCTCCTACATTTTGAACACGTATTTTAAAACTCTTGTATGTAGGAATATTTTTAGTTTTGCTGATATTGAAAGACCTTCATCTAGCTTACTAGCTTTTGCTTAAAGCTGTTCTTGTCTACTGTTTAAATATGGTATTCATCATCATTATCATCAGATACGACTGTATTGTTCAATTTTTTTTTCACATAGAAGCAATGCATTTACTGAAAACATTTTCCTTTTCTGTGTTCTTTTTGACCATTTGACACTTCAGTCTGTGTATGAAGAAAATCACTTTACAGTTCCTTTTTAGTCCTGTTATATTTAAAAAATTTCTTTCTCTTGGCCTTTAATTTTTTCCATAGCTGGACAAAAGGAGAAATCTATGGCTCTCATGGACATTTTTGGCAATTTCTGTATTCTGATTTGTATTAAAACTAGGAAATTTGCCTTTCTTGTATTTTTCATATGTATGTTTTATACCTGCTTCCACTTCCTCCTAAGCCAATTTTGTTTTTTAGCAGCTACAACTTTCTTTGACTCAGACTTTTTTTTTTTCTGGACACCCAGGAAAATGTTCTTAAGCTGTTCTTAATTATTGTAACATTTTTCTTCTAAAATTCTTTCTCGCAACTGGTTTGGCTCTTTGACTCTCTGCTCTTCTCCCCCAGCTTCATGAAATTGATCCTTTTTAAGCAACAAGCACGTGTATTAGTAGTTTTGGCAAAGTAAAGAGTCTTCTGTTTGCACTTGGAAAACGCAATCAAGTCACGATCACTTCTCCTTTGGATAATACCTTTTTTTGTGTGATCAATTTACTCCTTATCACGCAGATGAGCTCTAATATAGAATTACCTGTGTTGGATGCATCTTTTCTGAGCTAAGATTTTGTCATCCACAGTTTCTTAGCAATTGGAAGGACAATTTAACTCTGGCAGCATGAGTTCTCTCTGCATAAATCACAGATTGGAGTCTCTTTTTCCCTTTGTACTTTATATATTGGTGTTCAAGGAGCTGCTCATACTGATTTGTACTGTGATTTGGTCCCCTTTTTGGGGGGAGGGGGGAAGATGGGGACGAGCGGGGACACGACATCTTTTTCTTTATTACTTGGAAAGGAGCTGACCTGACATGACTTTACCCTAAGACCATTTTTATTTTTAGCCATATGTTCAGATGATAGACTTAATTACCTTTGCATGCTACTATGCAAAACATAAGAAACTGGCTACACTAGTCCCTGCACCTTTCCCAAAACACAGACACACCTCCTCACCCCCCACCGAAATGTTGTTGACCTCTTTACTGCTAATGCTTTCCAGAAATCAGACAAAGCTCCCTGGATCTTGTCTCCTTTGTGCTATTAGTTGGCCATCCCTGATGAATTCCTGTGCTGATCCTGAAACAATGAGATTCTTGTTCTTTAGATACTTGGAGATTTTTAATTAAGTTGGTCTGAGAAGGGAGAAATCTAACTCTACATAGGCTGCGTATTTTTCTTTACAGAGCAGTACTTTTGCCTGTCTGAAAGAAACTGTAGTCAACAATTGTGTGCACCTCTGACCAGTTCTCTCTGTGATTAGGTGCAGACGGAATCCTGCAGGATTGCTGCGTGCACCAAGATGGCACATTAATGCATGCTTATTCTCAAACACATTCCCCCTACTCCCCCAGTAACTATGCTTCTCTGCACTTTAAAACATGCTTCTTAACAATTACCACGTTTATTCAAAAGAAGCAAACTCAACATCAACATACGCATTAATATGAAGATTGCATAGGAAAATAGCAACTTGGGGTCAAATCATAGACTAGAATTATTGCTATGGTTATCACTTTAGTGTGTGTTCAAGTAATTATTACAAGCACCCAGGAGACACACAATACAGTTCATGCATATGCTTGCCTTGGAGAATACAGAACCCACATTGGAATTAAAATGCTTAATAAAATAGGGCAGTTTGCATTAAATTTCAAAAGGGATTTATGAGAAGCTGTAACAAACTGACTAAAGAATATAGATCAGGCTGTGAAAGAAGGAAGACCTAGAATTGACATATGAGGGCTTTTATTCTTAACAATGATCTTATGTAATTGGAATCTGTGGTATTACCATATTTTTTTTCTTTCCTCGGGAAATAATTAAGCACTCCCTTCTGATCATTTTATGGAATCAATGCTCTTTCAGCAGTGTTAGCATTATTTGTCTTTGGGAAGTGCACATTTATGGATGCTAATAATTTGTACATAGCTGACATTACATACAAAATAGCCCTCCTTTCCCTTGACAGAGAATAGCATGCATGAAGGGCCAGGAGGGGTATTACTACCTCAGCACAGGCTGCCCCAGTCAGTTGTCATTGAGCCATATTTCCAGGTCCCTGTTCAATTTTGCTTTGATTTTGATTCAGTCGGGCACTTGTTTTGCTTCTTTCTCCAGAAGAGTGGGAGGTGGCAACCCTCAAAGACTCACAAGAGTCATCTTTAAGCCCAGCACATTGAGCTTGGGGTCTGAAATCTCCCGGGAGCATTGGGTAGGACCTGAGCAAAACTGGGCACCAGTGTGGAATAAACTGATGGGAGCAAAGGGAATAAATTCAAGCACATTCAAGCACTGGTGGACAGCAGCAGAGGAATTGGTGAGTTACCCATCTGGAAACGTGTGTGGGAACGAAGCAGCAGAGCAGTTCTTCCCTTGTCTCTTCGCTTTTCTGTTTTCTCCTCCAAATTGCACAGGCAGATATACCATGGGACAAATTAGTTTTCTTCCTACAGCTGTTTGCTTTGTCTGCTCTTCTCTTTTCAGGATCTAAACAAATCAGGTGGGAAAAAGATGGGATGACTGTGATGCATATGGGGGAATTTTTGAACCGCACTAGCTGCTTCTGCAGTTGCTCAGGAAAATAAGTGGCTGGTGATAGAGTGAAGAGTTGACAGCAGAAAGGTGGAACAGGAGGCTGGGAGGAACCCAGGGAAAGGTGCAGGATGTGGGTTTGAATAGCTGATCTAACCTGGTGAAGAATTGCTGTGGTGTTCTCCCACAATTTAGTCGTGTATCACAATCATAAGGAAATAACAAGAGAACTTTTCAGTCTGCAGCTTGTCAACCTTCCAGACATCCACCTCCAGTTGCAGAAAAAGCCATGGCAGAGAGTGCCTCTGCCTTCATCTCGTGCACCCGCATGCAATGAGCTAAGGCACAGTGTTTTGTTCCCATACCTATCATACTTACTCTTTTGTGGGGTTTCTTCCTCTTCAAAACTTCTTAAAAGACTCTCTGTAAAGCAGTAACACAGATAACGCTGCTAATCATCTCTGTGCTATAAAATACTTGTAAATGAAACCTAAGTACCAGCCAGTTCTTGAAATCTAATTACAAGAATTCACTTGAGATGCAAGTTTCTTTGAATTTGTTAAGGATGGGACTGGAATAAAAAAGTAATAACTAAAAAAGACTGGCTTCTGCTTGGAAGAGACACTCTGCTCCCCCCTCTGCCATGTCTGCCATGCCTAGCATAAAGCCAGTAAGTCATCGGGTCACTAGATCTCAGATATTTAGCTAAACCAGCTGAAAGTTCAAAATGGATACTAGAAATACTGGTTGCATTCTTTCCTCTACACAAAGACCTTCTCTACTTTCAGTAGGCTTTTAGAGCAGTTTTTAACTCCCACTGTGTTAGACTACCCATAAATTACGAAAGCTTTTATGTTGAAGCTCTCTATTGTATGTGGGACATCCAGAGCTTCTCCTCGGAGCGTTAACTCTGTGTCGTGCCACTGGGACACTGAGAACACGCTTGGGGAGCCTGAACGATACCATACTCACCTATGCCAGGGAGCTGCTGCAGCAGGGATATGGGGAGGTGGTGTAAGCAGTAATAAACTCTTCTGACTTTCATGTTTATGGGAGCTGGGCTGGGTAAGCAGATTGTGGCCATTTTCTGTTCTCTAATCATGTGATAGTAAACCACACGTTTGTGTGTATGTGTCCATGTGACTGTGGAGAACAGCAGGGATTTTGCAGAGCTTGGCTTTGAACAAAATGAAACAGCAAGATATAAAAAAGTATTTCTTTAAGTCCAGCATCGTGAGACAAACTCAAGAAGGGAGAGATTATGCCAGGAATACAACACTGAGCCTGTGTTTAAGAGCTAGTTTGAAGGGGAGGAGTGGAAACTGAACTTCATGATGCTCTTTATGTTGCTTACCTGTAGCTGTATTGGAACTGGAGCAAGGATAATGAGGTGATCGTTACACCAGCCCTAATGCAGAGCAGAATGAAAGCTTGTCTCTTCGTAAGAGATGTATAAATTAGTGAGACAGTTTAAGAAATGTTTCTGCCTCTTTTTATGGACTGTGCTGTTAGCCTGGCATTAGCTGCATATATCAGAGCCCCCGTGTGTATTCAGCTATCTCAGGAGCACGCTATGCGGTGGATTTATGAATCCACAGAAGTTGCAGTGCTAGGCATGGCTGCCTTTTTCTCCTGATTACCTGTTTCTTATTAGGATATATTGCTCTGCCAGTCGAGTTGAGTGCTACTTCCCAAGACTGTGCATGGTGGAGTTGCTTTGCGTGGCTTAACCAGGCAATGTGGACAAACCCTGGGCTTGCTGGGGGTACGTTTGTTCCCTACCAGTGCTCCTAAATGTTCCCTCAGGCTTAGCACAAAGTAAATATGAGATTCTCACCTGCCAGAAATAAAGTCTCTGGTGGGGGATGTGATTTCCCTAATCCCCTCAAACTGCAATAAAATAAAATTTAGTCAGCCAATATGATCTCAGGAACCCTCTCTGTCAGAATACTCAGACTCCACCGCAAGAAGCGATTCCTCTAGTAACTGCCACTGGATGCAATTGCAGTGTTACAAGTGTCCACAACAGCTACTCTGAGTGGAGGAGATTCATGCATATTTGATAACATACACAATGGAAATGATACTGCCATTAGCGTGTTTAGGTTGCAGCACTTGATTATCAGTGAAACCTAAATGGCATCTAAGCTAGCTCTAATTGCTCAGTCCTCTGAACAGGACTGGCTGTTAAGATGTGACATGATTTGCAGGGAAGATTTGTGGTGCTTGTCAAGGAATTTATCAAATTGTCATTTATTATTATTACAAATACACTGGCACATGATCTTTCCATTTACAAGAGTACAAATTTACCTCCCCACTGAAAGAAACCTCTTCCAACTCAAAGTATGTTTGCATAGAGAGAGAAAAAAAGACTGTTAAGCAAATTAATGACTTAATTATTTGTATTACTGCAGCATTTAAACTGAGACTGGATCTTTTATGTGTTCAGTGTTGCACGATGGCTGATTGCATGAGTGGTTTCCCCAAAGAGCCAAATGGAGAACAGATAAATTGTCTGGGGTTATGTAGCTAGTCTATGGCAGAGCTTGGATGTGAACTCAGATACAGCAGTACAACTCTTTTCACATAAACTGATGTGGCATCTTGATTTTTATCTAGTATTGCATTAACTACTTTGTGTTGCACTGATGAAAGTGTCTGCTTCTCTACTTAAGAAAGCAAACACGTTGTGTGTACATAGGTACAGAATGTCAACATTCATGTCTGAAAATGTCTTTAATGTCTCATTCTTACATATGCGTGTTTCCTAAGAAGATACATCTGTCAGCAACTGCAAATCCCATTAGATGCTTGTTAGATGCAAAATTGCCCTGCCTCTTGAACGCTGGACTGGGATTCAGGCGGTCTAAGTGCTAAGCCAGGCAGGCTTTGCTCTGGTGAGGTGCTGGAGGGCATGTGTGTTGTTTTTTTTTCTTTTTTATTGCTTCTTTCAGCCTCACAGTGCTTATCACCACCACGACCATCTTCCAAAGTCAGACTAGGTCATTATAATCTTTCCATCTTGTCCTCAACTGAGCTGTAAGAGCCTGAATGTCTCCAACAGAGCAAGAACATTCTTGCTCTGTTCCTTGGAAACCACTTAAAAGGGAGCTGGAAGGACATGCCAGTGCCCTCCCACAATGAAGTGTGCTGCAGAAGGCCCCAGGCAAGTTCTGAGCATGCAGGTAAAACTGCAGTGATAGGGCTGGGCTCTGTTGGGGAGATATCTTGAGGCTGGCAGCAGTGTGGGTCTGGAGGAAAACTGAGAGAGGGTTTGGCTACAGCATGGCTCTGGGGCAGCTCCTTGCAGTTTTGGCGCTAGCGTAGTTGTGAGTAGTCGAGGCATTTGCCCAAGGTTGGTTTTTGCCCCAGAGCTTTCCAGAGTTTCTGCAGTGCTGGCACCTGGAAAAGAGCCATGTTCCCCCCCACCGCTGGCTCCTAAAAGCCTATGCTTCAACCCTCTGCCAAATTCCCGAAGTGAATTATTTTGTGTTTTCATGTTGTTTCACTCATGGTGTCTGAGGCTTTTAGTTGGGCTGGGCAGTAAGAGGGAATAAAGAGATCCTTTCATTAAGTGTTTCCTGGTGTTTGCTGCCCCTTTGGCTTTGCACAGTTGGCACAGCAGTAATATCTGCTTGATTGGTGTTCTTAGATTCTACCTTGCTGAAACAGGCATTTCACTGACGCTACAGGGTTCGTGGTTTTTTTTTTTTTTTTAAGAACTGGCTCATTTCCCAAGGCAGAAGTTCCTTTAAGAAGGAGCTTCCTGCTGTATACAATATTTATTTTTTAATTAGTTGAGTTAATATGCAATTAATGTTTATAATGCAACCTGTCTGGGGCCATACATTCACTTAATCAGAGCGCATTTAGTAGTTGCATTTTCTTTAGTGTTTTTCCTTTGTGAACGAAATACTGTGGCTGTGTAACAGCATTTTTCTTGAACCTTGCTGTGAGCTTGGCTGTCCCTGAAAAGTCTGGCCCTCCAGAGACTAACCCTGATGAACTTTTTGTTCTTTGCTGTCCAACAGGTTTGTAACATTTTCCCAGAACAAAATGAACCAGCAACAGAACATCTCCTACTGCCAGGAAATTTTTTAGTCTGATGCTTGTTCTTATTTCCAGTCTGGAAGTAAAATTCCAGTGTGAATTAGTAAACCCTGCTTCAGATTTGAATTGGTCTGAAATTGGAATTTTTTTCTGGTAAATATATTTGCTGTTGGATACAGAAAGGATGTTTTGTTTTGGTTTGGTTTTGGCCATGTGCCGTCCTATGTCTTCCTCCCTCTCCCCTGCTGCCCCCCCCTCCAAAGCAGGTTAGACACAACACTTTGCAATATGTTGGTGCAACATGCTTACACAAAGGACAATTAAATGACATTGGACAAAAAATATATGAAAATTATTTAATCCTAGATACTTGCATTTCTAAATGTCTACACTTTAATTGTATTGCATTCAGCTGGTGTGAGAGAAGACCAGGGGCTGGACAGTCTGTAACCAGTATCCTTAACTTACGCTAAGTTTTTTGCTATCTTTCTGGAAAAACTGCTCTGCCCCTCATGGGTATGTGCTGATAGGTGTACATGCAGACTTGGTTAATGGCATCTTGGGATGATCAAAATTACGTTTTTCTGCCATTGATATGTTATATGTGACAGTAGCATGTGGCAATTGCAACTGCAAAATTGTATCAGAATTTAAAAGTGAAAGTCTGTGTCTCAAATTGTGCTGAATTTTTATGGGTTGCTTTACATGCTTGAACCAGCTGGCAAACATAATGCATGCTTCAGCGACGGTAGTTACAGAAAAGCCCCTGCTCATTTCCCTGGTAACATGTTGCTAATCTGGTATCATGGTAGTAACCAATGCATTGCAAAGAACGAAATGCATTGCTCGGAGATACTGCTGCGAATTTGGCAGGTGCTTGAGTGCATCTGTAACTTCAGACAGAGCAGAAATGGTGTTTAATAACTGGTTTTTGTTTGTTTGGGGTTTTTTTGTGTGTTTGGGTTGTTTTTGCTTGTTTATTTTGTTATTTTTAAGTAGCATCTGTCATCTACAGTTGAGAAAGGAGGTTGGTTTCACCAGAGGGTATTGGCACTGCCTGAGTTGTGACACCCTGGGTAACTGGCACTGGGGTGCTGATCCCCTGAGCTTTTGGTAGTCACGATAAAGGGGCCCTGAAAGGGCAATTACAAGTTAGGCTCTTCCTTCGAATTATCCTGTGGAGGGTCTGGCTTTCCTCTGAGTGTCTGGAGAACTCATGGATACGAGTGACTATGGTGATGCCTAAAGCTGTCTGCTGTGAACTGTGATCTCTACGGGAACAGTTATCCTTGTTTTAAAGATCAGGGAGACAGACGCAATCGTGGCAAAGGCAGACTTGGAATTTAGGTTTTGTGACTCCCAGCCCTGTGCCCCATACATACTGGGGTGAGCCCTACCTGTTACAAAGTTTGCCCAATGTGCTTATAATGAAAAACAAGCAAGAGTCTTCCAGGCATACACGCCGTTATTTTCATATCCTGCTCTGTGTAAAGTACAGGTGTGCTAAAGGTGTGTTTGTGTGAACGATGCAGAAAGCCTGCTGTCCCCAGCATATCGAAGTAAGATTAACAACGTGCACTTAATTGCATGTTCCTGGCAGCTGCCCTGAGCCAGCCGCCTCTCTGCAGCAGGACAGCTCTAGTAAACATTGCAATTACTTTGCACTGCAAAGGTCCTTCTGCTGCCTAATGACTTCGTATCACTACTACAACACTCTGTTCTCTGTTGCTCCAAATTAGGCTTGTTGGAGGGATTATAGTGAACCTGATTTCAGGGATTTATATAATTCAAGTCATAAATATCTTGCAAGAATAGGATTTGAAATGGAAGTTGGAATTTTAATATATTTATACAGATAACATATCACTTAAAATAATTAGTTTGTGAAGAGTGAGGTAAGGAACAAAAATTTAGGGGAATTAACACATTTTGTTTCTTAGTGCTGCAGCTAAAAAGGCAATCATGTCTATACAAGTCTGTAGGAATTGGTATGGCTAATATGGGGTAACAGTATGCCTAATCCCGCTGTGTCTGTAAGAGTCACATGTTTTGTTTTCAGCATGTAATTGTGTAGAGTGCTTTCAGAAACACAAATAGCTGGGGAACACTGTGCCTCCTACTGTAACTTGATCTCATGGACCTCCTCTCTCGGGAATTTGGGTAACTGCTCAATTTACTTGTAGGAAAACCTATATTGGGTGATGGCCTTTACAGTGTCTGGAGGAGCTGCTTACCAGGGCTAGAAGAGGTGCATTGCCCTGGCTTAGATAGCTTGAGTTGTGGAATGGAAGTGGTGGTGAGTAGACTGAAAAACTGTTTATGGTCCGTTTTTGCACAGTAATTAAGGACTATTGAACTAATCTTAGTTCTTGGGAGTCTAGTAGGAAAACTTACTACTGTTGTAACTGTTCTTGGACTTCCCGTATGTGCTATGGAGAGTGTCTCTCTGGTCTGCTCATTTCCCAGGTGATCTGTAGCTCTTGCTCTCTAACTTTGCTCACCTTCACATACACATCCCTCTGATTCTCTTCATGGGCTTCATTTTTTGACCTTGCTACCTTTTTTCTGGCCAAAAATCTGCTAAATTAGGACCTAATTGGTATGAATGCAATACACTTAGAAGGGGCTTAACTAATATGGGGTGCATCTGGGAGGGTTGGGGTGGAATAGCTACCCTTGCAGGGGAATGGTAAGGCTCCTCACCCGGAATGGTTAAGATTGTAAACAGCAAAGAGCCTTGAAAACCCTGCGTATCCTGGGGTTCCTCAGTTTTTCCTCTTGGCTTAGAATACCATCAAAGCAAGGGAAAAACCCAACATCTAGAATATCTATCCCCCTTCGGTACAGGGAGTGAGTGAAGTGGTTATTTGTCTCTTGATGACCCACAGTCCTCTAATTCTAAGTAAGTGTCTTCCAGCAGTGGCAGACATGCATTACAGCTAGCATTCAAAAGGCGAAACAGTGGAGGTGTTTGAGGATATAATCATAAAAAAAGAAGGGAAATGGGAAAAATGCAGTGTAGTTGTAGCAGTCAGAAAGATGACAGATGTTAGGGAATTGAGACTTTCAAGACACAGTATTTGGTAATATCCCTTCATATTTCAGACTTAGTCCTGTTCAGTACCAGGGTCCAGTGTCATGTAAGTGAAAAGCAAGGAATCCTACTGTGCATTAGTAAGGCCCTTGCCGTGTGGGGACCAAATTCCTCTTCACAAGCAAGAACCCCTAGGGCTTTCTTAATGTGGTAAAAAGCATGAAGTAACCTCCACCTGACTTTCTGGAGCTCTTCAGCATCACTGCTGGTCAACCTGTCTGTGTTAAGGATATTCTGGCTCATCTTGAGGTTATGGTACTGCCATGAAGTTAGGTGGGGACAGATGTAGTGATTTGATTGTACAGCAGTGAATAGTGTTCTTCATCAGTTTCTGGGCTGTTAATTAGTGAAGCATTTTGTGGTAGGAACTAAAGTAAAATCCATTATGGTGTTGGTCAGCATGGAAGTAATTACATCCTTTTGATTTGGTCTGTGGTGAAAAAAGGGCTCAGTAAAGATTGTGATTCTTCTTCCTTCTGATATAGGAATGTTCCAAAATAATTAAAACCATCACTATCAATGCCTTAATGGAGGAGAATCAAGAAAGAGGCAAGACCACGGGATGGGTCAAGTTGTAGGGCATGGAAATCAATATCCAATTATCAGACAGTGCTTTAAAAATGCTAGTGAAAAAAAAATAGAAACAGTGACCTTAACTTGGAGTGAATTTACTCTTACTAATTTGAGTAACATTTCTTCTGAGTATACAAATTAAAACTTACCCGAGGGCACTTATTTCAGGCATGATTATGGGCTTTATGAGTATGCATGTGTGCAGAGAAGGACAAAACATTTTATGTAAAGTTGTGAGATGTGCTGTGTAAGCAGTTCTCAGTGCAGAGTTTACATGCTTTGTTCAGTGATAGACTGACTGGACTTGTGCATTGGAGAGCTACTCCAATAAGGAGCAGATGGTTCACAAAGATGATTTAGCCAGAGACAAGTCAAACCCTGTTTTGGGGAAAAAAAAAACAGAGGAAGAGTAAATATGCAGTGCTTCTTTCAATGTCTTCTGCTCATGGTGTATATCCATGGAGTATCCATGTATATTCCAGGAGTGGCATTCAAAATGACTTACAAGAACTCGCTACGCTTCAGAAAGAACAGTAAAAACAAACAAGGTATGCTATATCCAAATGAAGGCTGTAGAGCATCAGATGCAGTATTGCTATGGCAACATGTATGTAGGGCATAAAGTAGTGGAATAGTAAGAAGGCAGCAGGGTCATTAACATCATCAGCAGGCTCAGTGGAGCACAACTCTATGGTATATAAAATGGCTTAATATTTTCTTCAAAAAACAACTGTGGGAGTGATACACAAAAAGGGAGAAGATAGTGAAGTAATACAACAGTGGTGGGAGTCCTACTCAAGGTAGGACTGACCCTGACGTCTCTGTCAGCCACTTTGGTCCTCTTGAATGATGTGATGAGTTTGTACAGCTCATGCACTGGGGACTTCCAGGGATATCCCCTCTCTGGAGGGTTTCATGAAGATGCTCCAAGGATGTGTCGCATCTCTTTGAAGTGAAGCGTATGACCATGGCTCAGAAATGCTCTGCACTGTTCCCCAGCATTTCTAGGAAGATGACAGTCAATCATGGTTCCATTCTTCCCAGCCAGAGCATCTGGGATTCTTTATGAGCTTTTATGTATTAAATTGAACGAGTAAAGTGAAGTTCTAACTTCGGTTACATGGGACATGCTAAGAAACAAAAGGAGGAAGGAATAATAGTAATAGAAAAAATTAAGGAGAAAAAAAAAAATCTGTTCCATGTGCTAAAGCAACAAGGGAAAACTGTAAATGCTACTTCCTGTAGGCATTGAGCAAAATATGTTGTGTGATCCGCTATGTGGGATATGTCTGGTACAGCCGCTTAGCTTGTGGCTTGTACTATCAATGCAAATGCACATTTTATTTCTTTTTTTGGGTTTCTTCTAATGCCATTTCCTGAATTTCCAGGGAACAACTGTAGCAGGGGAAACAGAATGATTGATCCCATATTATCACTGCTGTAAAATAATCTCCAGATGTCTGTCAGCTTTCAGCAGTATAACTGAAATCAGTGTGGGCTGAAGAGCTGCATACAAATTAGGGTCAGATTAACGGGACTGAATCCTCATCTGCTGTGAGGTGGGATAGCTGCCCTCAGATCAGGAACCTTCTGCTCCCTAATAGTCATTTGTGACAGGAGTAGATCTTCTGTATTGGTCAAATTTAGCAGTTATGCAAGTTATTTAGATTTTTTTTTTAAAATTGGGTCAGCTTATGACTAAATGCCTTAATTTTTTTTTTTGCCCGCTTTCAGTTCCTCAAATTCCTTTTAGTGATGGAGTAATTTTTTACAGGCTTTCTATGGTGTTTAATTGAAAAGACAAGGTTGGGAGCTTGAACTTGCTGATTAAATTAAATGTTGCTGTTATAAACAGGAGTCATAACCACAAAAAACCCAGAAATTGTTAACCACCGAAACAAAACTTATGTAAAAAGTAGTTGGATTAAACAATGATGACTAAGGTCCTGTCTAGTTTTTATGCTAGAAACATCTTTTTGTGTAGATGTGGCACTTTGGGACATGGCTTAGTGGGCATGGTGGTGTAGTGTTGACGGTTGGACTTGATTATCTTAGAGGTCTTTTCCAACCTTAATGATTCTGTGATTCTATGCTTTCCCAAGACGGGATCGACGAGGAAAGATTAGTATTACAAAATGTTACACCTAGTTTAAATTTCCATAGAGGCAAAAATGCTTGTTTACTGTAGCAGTTTTTCATGTTTTATTGGTTACAATGACCCTAAATCACAGCTGTCAGACTAGGAAGAAGCCAGGACTGAGAAGAAACTCCCAGCTCTGACCTCTTGTTTTGACTCCTTTCCTCAGCAGCATGTTACTACCTTTGAGTGCATTTTAACTAAGCTTTTTGTAGACACATGATCTCTCCCTGCTGTTGGTGTACTTTATAGATCTCTGGAACAGATTGCTTGCAGCCTTTGTGCAGGGGTGAGAGATGCAACTGGGTTGGGGAAAGAGGTCAAAATATATCAGGGTATGTTCTCCCTTTACACGAATAGGTGCAGTTCAAAGACAATACCTATCACCTCTCCACCTCACTATCTGCAGTAAATGATTGTGCTTTTGGTTGCTGCCTTCCAACAAAGTCATGTCTCCACATCCACTGGGAATGGGAACAAGATTAGAAGGACGCCACAACTCTGCTTCCAGTAGAGCAGGGGTATTTGCAGACTGGTTCTGGAGTAAAGGCGCAGGGACAAAATATTGGCAGTACTATATACTGAAGGAACAACTGTACAGCTTGCTTCCATCCAGTGTCAAGGGCACGTGAGAACTGTAAGACTGATGGGGCTGTTATCCTTTACCTGGTAGCAAGCTGTGGAAATACAAAGCAGAAAGGATTCTTGCAAGCCTTTGACTGTCATTACATTAAGGTTCAAGAGATTTTGATATTTGCAACTGTGTTCTGGAGAAAGTCCACCATGCTGAGTGTTAACAACTTCTACTGGCAGTACTACTGTAGACCTGCAGATTCTGGGACATGCAAGTGAATCAGTTGAACTCCTGCAAAATCTTATTAATTTGCAGTTGTTGCGAAGAATCCATAAATGATCATAATTGGTAATGAAAGTGTATGAACTAGACAAAAAAGAGTAACAGGTGGAGGCTCCAAGTCAGATCCTTTGATAGCCTTCACCAGCACTTTAATGACCTCAGTGGGGCTTTGGTGAGTAACATCAGTTGAGAACATGATGCATAAAACTTAATGTTCCTTGAGCAGTTTTGGGATTTAGTAATAATGTAGCTTATGTATACACCTACGATGAAATTTTCAAACCTACCCAGGGGAACTGAATGCTAATTGTAATGGAAATGGGCACTCAAAGCCCTTAAATGGCCTTCCAAATCTCAGCTCCATCGCGCGGGGAAGCATGCAGTCACCCGTTATACAGACCATTGCTCAGCCCCTCGCCGGTTTTTGTTTCTGTGGACTTCTTCAACCAGAAATCAGCACCTTTCCCCTTCTTTTAAAGAGACTGAATTGTAATCATCACGATACAAATTTTGGATGCTTTGCTAGTGAACCTGTAGAAAACTAAGAAAGGGCAGTGCAATATAAATTTTCCAGTTTTCAGTTTTAACATGACTTTGTAATTTGAAAGCTAATTCAGGAAAGACGTTTTGAAACTTATTGCTGCTCTCACTGATGTTTCTTTTTGACTGTTCAGAATACAACTACTGTATGAAAAAGAGAATAATATAATTTTAGGTGTTGCTGTACATTCATCCCTAGCACAGTTCCAGAAAAACTAATGGAATTATATCAGGATTAGTTTTGGCACACTTCAGAATTTTTAGACACTGGGTGGGGGTGGAGGGGATCATATTATGCTTGTAGTTAGGCAAAATAAGTCTGATGCTACCTTCTATGAATTCATATTTCATCCTTTATTAATGTTAGAGGGTAATGATGCCTTGTATTATTACTTTTCTAGCAGCTAAAATATTATCCTGTTTCAAGGGATTTTATTCAGTCCTTCAGGGACATTCACTGCTGCTTGCAGTGCAAAATGTGTTGAGATGTGCATGTGTAAGTATATGCCTGTATATGTGTTCACACCATATATAGGTGTGAACACACAAAAAAAGACAGGAAACCTCTGCATATAGAGGGTTTTTTAATTGTTTTGGAGGAATGTATAAACCTTGCAATTTTTTAACCTGATTCTATTTATTAAATTAGTCTTAAAATTAAGAGCAAAATAACATCTAAACAAGTTAAATCTAACTATTCATCATGAAAGATGAATCCCTAATTTCTAGGCTCTTAGCTGTGCTGCTGCTTTTTTGGTTGGATCTTGAGAGAATTTTTATTAAAATGCAAATAGTGTAGCTACAATGCTGTTCCCTGATTAAATGGAAGAAGCATCACTTAGTACTCATTGAAGTCAAATGTAATCAAGATAGAATTGATTTTATATTCAGTTTGTATAAACACTGCTCATTCTAGCTCTTAAAAATCCATAAAATAACAAAAATGCCCGCTTTATTTTTCAAATGGATACAAGGTGAAGTGAAAACTGCTTATATGCTTTATATATTTAAAATGAAAATAACGCTAGCCTAAGGTAAATGCAAGAATGATACTCCTCCACTACTATAAACTTACGTTGAAGCTATGGTTATGGGATGAAATTTTCACAGGCTGAGGAAAGTTGAGACCTTTCAGCATGTTTACAGCTCGAGCTCTCCATCTGTATGTGACTCACCTGAGAGCTGCTCTTCCTTCCTCATTCACTCAGGGCTCAGGCCATCTTTAATCGCCTTGTAGGTATTGTGCAATAGTGCTTATATGCTTTATATATTTAAAATGAAAATAACGCTAGCCTAAGGTAAATGCAAGAATGATACTCCTCCACTACTATAAACTTACGTTGAAGCTATGGTTATGGGATGAAATTTTCACAGGCTGAGGAAAGTTGAGACCTTTCAGCATGTTTACAGCTCGAGCTCTCCATCTGTATGTGACTCACCTGAGAGCTGCTCTTCCTTCCTCATTCACTCAGGCTCAGGCCATCTTTAATCACCTTGTAGGTATCGTGCAATAGAAACACAGAAACTCTAATTGCAGATCGGGCATTGCCTGTTGGCATAACCTTTGTATCCATACCCAATTACTTCTTGGAAATAACAGTCTAGGCCCAGAAACTGATGGGTTACATGTGTATCTCCTGTTGACAAGTCACACCCCGCCATCCAGACAGACACTTAGGCTTAGGATCAGGGTGCTACAGGCCACTGGACTTCTCTAAGGAGAGAAAGCAGTTTGCCAGACGCAATTAAGAGGTTTACAGAGTTTTAGGTTCAGTTAAATGAGCTTGCAGTTGTGCCTATGCCGAAGCGCCAGTGTGTGAGAGGAGCTGTAAACCAGGCTGGTCAGTCTCTGAAGGTGCGCAAATACGCAAGTGCAATTACCTGCTCCTGCACACACAGAACATCGGAGGCAAAGCAAGTGCTGCGTTATGAATGATGGGCTCTGTGTATCCATTAAAATTGCTAACACACGATACTCCAACTGCACCGCTGTCTGCAACCAGTGCAGCATCCACTCCTCGGGAAATCAGGGTGTGTAATTATGGGGGCTTCCTATTCCACATGTCCTCTTGACGGCATGAGGAGATAAGTCATAGTTGATTTTCCTGCCTGCTAAAGTATCTATTTCATGTCTATCTGTGCTTGCACAGAGAACGATACAAAGGAAACTTAGTTTGTACTAAAAAAAGTTAGGCACTAGACATCTCTGCCTCTCTGACTATGGCTTTTAGGAGATGCTTTGTATTAAGAAATGTAACAGTGTGCTTGCTAAGCAATGTCGGTATTTTGCTTACTAAGAAGTAACTCCTAAAATCTCCCTTAAGTCATAACATCTGATGGGCATGTGAGTGGAAGATAAAAGCTTCTATTGATGTTGTGTTAATGCAAGGCCAGGGAAATATTTCTAGTTTTGAGTTCTCTGACGTGTTAGTTGGGTTTTCTGAAGATCACTCTGCTATGAGCAATGTTTCAGCTCTATTAATTGCTGAGGAGGAAACATGGTAGAACGTGGAAGAGTATGGGTGGATGGTCTTCAGGCTTGGGGTTTCCCAGCTGACTACTGCACTTGACCACAATATGGAATATGTAGGCACTGCAGTGGGGTAAGAAAACTGACATACCGGCTGCTGAGCAAATGGGAAAATCTCCACCTTTGAAGAAGGATGCTATGAAACCCATCTTTAGAGTAAGTAAACCCCCATGAGCTCAGTTTGCAGATAGAACATACAGCAAAGCTGTATCTCCCTCCCTGCTTTCTTTTCTGCTAGATTTTGCTTTTTAGATATTGCTTTTTAGATATTGATCGAAGGAGAGCAATTGAGCTTTTAAGTGAGTTGCCTGGGGTTTTTCTGAATAACAGTTTAGGTCATGTACAACAAAAACATTAGTATTAATGCTATGATGATCTTTTAGTAGCTAAAATTAGATTCTCCAGGAAGCAAATTGTATTTTGAATTACTGTGAATTCTCATCGTTTTATGTATTTAGTATTTTTCTTAGATAATGACTCCTAATAACAATCATTATGCACATTTCACAGATATTACACTGAATGTTTTAAACTTTAAGAAGTTTCTTTTTTAGAAGCCAGTCTTCACAAAGAAAGTTAGAGCGCTAGCCCACTTTAGCATAAATGGTAAAGTGCAAATGAAAATTAATTTAGTTTGCAAAATGTGTTTCAGGATGTGTTTAAGCAAGCGAAAATCAACAAATCAAAGGTCATTCTTAGAAGATGCAGAAATATGGAATGAGTGCCTTGGAGCACATCTCCTAATTAAATCCCTGTAGAGGAAATTGTGGTGAAATTTAAAGACCAGAGTCATTGCATCTGGGACAGGTCAGCACATCAGTTACCAAGATGACTCTGACTGTCTTATTGCAAATGACTAGAGCAAAAAGTAAGCCTGGTGTATTTGGGAGTAACAAGATGTAATAGATTCATAACTTCTAGTAGTAATAACCTGTTTCACTATAAATTCCACATACTTCCATGTAATATGGCACTCCATTTCCAAAGAAAATACTTCTGCATCATAAAAGTGTTATAAAAGACATAATTGGAAAGAAAGGTGGAATACTCTGTGAATCCCATTCATGTCACTTTTTACATGTCTGTCCATTTCCTAATGCAACATTTGCACCATGAACATGGTCTTCTAAAACCTGTCCACCTGTAAGGAGGGCACCAAGCTAATGGTGCTCAGATATTTCTGAAAAGGCCTCTTAATCCTTTTCTCCAAGATTTTTTGCTAATCACTCTTAATTAAAATTTTGTAATAAAATTCTTATATTGAATTTCTCCTCTTTTCTCTAAGTGCTTACTCTTATTTGGTTTTTTGGGTTTTTTATGTTGAATATTCTTTAGTGTTAGTGAAGATAATATGTACTTACATGTGTGAGGTACTTTGGACAACTTATACATAAACAAGTGTTGTAGTCAGAGTCAAAGGAATAATTCCACAAGATTTTTCAATGCTCACATCAGTGGTTTGTGTGACAGTAAAAATTAGTGCAACTGTCTTTCTAAATACATGTGATTCTGTCACCTGACAGTAAGGGGACAGACGTTACTGGGGTCGGGAGCAGGGTAAACCAATCACACCCGCATAGGGCAGAAGTGCCAGAAACAGTAAGGGGGTTCTTCAGTGGTTAGGTAGTGGATGATGCCACTTATTCTCAGGCTGGAAATGTCCATCTTAATCTTAGCTTGAATTATTCTGTATTTGATCTGTCTCCTTAACTGAGTAGCTTAAATATTAGCTAAATTTTTAAAAGTATGAAAAAATTGTTTGTGCATCTTTTGGCACAAGAGGCTGAATTTCAGATTTGAAACATTTGCCTTAGGGGTGCAAAAAACCCAGATTGTTTTTATTTTTGGGGGGCAGGGTTTGTTTTGTTTTTAATCCCTTTAGACTGGAAAGTGCTACTAAACCTGTCACCACATTATGGTTTAGTTTGGCACTTTGTTGTAAACAGGCCAGTATTACAGGTAGCCTGAAATCCATGAAGGGACTGAAAATAAGAGAAGAACATGAGCTATTTCATAGGCTGAATAGGAAAAGATATGATGAAATAATTCCAGAAGCAGAGAGGAAATGTGATTTTCATGCTGCTTTATGATTTATACTTTCTGAGCTGTGCTACAAAGCACGGCAATGAAAGGAAAGCAAAATATCCCCTGGTGATATTCCAGTAACACTACAGATCATGGAAGGATTGTAGCTGAAGACTGCCAAGCTCTTCTAAGCAAGGCTGTGCAAAGGAGGTGCTGATACTCCCTCCAGTCCAGCTCTGCCAGTGCTTCTGTGCTCTGTCAGATCCGTGCGTGTGACACCCTCTGTCTTTGCACCAGCGCCGTCTTTTCCTCCCAGACCTGCTGATATTTTGGGCAACCAGGAGCATGATACTGGTGACCTGGAAGCTCTACTGAATTTTAGTATTATCTATTGGCCCAGGAAGGTTTAACACTGTATTTTAGAGATGAGCATAAAAGGATATTAGTGGATTTCAAAAAAGAAAAAGTATAGACAAAACCTGTGATTCCTCAGCAATGTTTCCTGCATGTGTCGGACCAGTGGCGGGCAGTATAAATCAGCCTTATTCTGCTGAAGTCTGTGAAGCCATAAGGAGGTGGAGCAACAAATAAACTAAGGCACTTCTTGGTTTAGCCCCCAAGGTTGGAAGGTTAACGTGAAGAACAGTTCCTCCATTGTCATTCAAGTCAATCATGTAAGCACAGGACTGTGCTTATTATACACAGTAACTTCTTGGTTTAGCCCCCAAGGTTGGAAGGTTAACGTGAAGAACAGTTCCTCCATTGTCATTCAAGTCAATTATAATAAGCACAGTCCTGTGCTTACATGCACAGTAACATATCCAGTTAAAAAAAAAAAAACTGTCTACAACTTTTTATAACAGGATATCTTCAGAGTTGCCTGATCATCAGTGGTAGAATTGAGGAAAAAATCTTGTCTGGGGTAATATATAATGGTATTCAATGCAAACCTTCTCCTGCCTTCTGGCTGGAGCCCAGGAGTTGGACAGGGCTTGGCATGAATATGGCTGGGAGAGTTCTGAGAAGCATAGCCCATAAGTGAGGTGGAAATTATCCTTAAGTTATAAAAGGTAAAAGAATGCTACAGCTGAGATTTGGCTTGGATATCTAAACTTGAAAAATAGGTGTTATTTTCATAACTTTTACTGATCCCATTTCAGCAAAACTGACTCTGTTTTAAGCAATTGCTTAAATGAAGACCTTCAGCTAAGTACAGAGAAGATCCTGACCACAGGAACATCATCAACTGTGCTTGAAAAGGATGCATGGGGGAAAGCCCTACTCGGCTGTAAAATGGGAAGGGATTTGAGACACAGGGGGGAGTTTCTCAGGTTTGCAATATTGCTTTAACAATCCATACATTTAACAATGTATGTAAATAACAATGGTAAAACTAAAACTTACTTTGTGACTTGAGTAAACTTCTGTGCAAGACTTCAGATTCCTTTGACTTGGTCCTGAGTTTCTTCTTACTTCTTGCACTTGTGAATTTTTGCACTGGCTATTTCAAGTCAATACGGTATCTTTGATTTGCTATATATTATAAGTTGTTAAATGCAGCCACAAAATTTAGCATGCAAAACTGTGCTATTTTTTATAGCTATAGTGCAATACAATTCAAGAAATCTATCTGAAAGATGCCACATTCAGTTCTGTTGGACTTTCAGAATAACTGTTTATACTATTACTTCTGTGGGTTCCATGCATATTTTGTTCAAAGGGACTTTTCGAAAATGATGGGAGTTTTACTTTTAGTATTCATTTCAGCAGAGTATGTTTAAACCCATTCAGTCTTACAGAACTTGTGACTAATTTAACGGAAGTTAAATGCTTGCTGAATTGGAGCATTAAGGATATTTCTGCTGGAATATGTCTAAGATAACTGAGTTTGAGAGAGAGCATCATATATTATAGTGGAACTCTGGAAGTCTCAGGATCACAAATTTAAATGGATGGCTTATTGTTGCCTGCTTTATATAAGATATTCCTCAGATCAGGGCAAAAAGATTTAAAATATGAATTCTCTGATCCACTGAGATAAATGACAAGAGGGAAACTTTACTGTCAAGACTGACTTCACTAGCAAAATTCAGATATACAGGGGAAAAAAACCTCACACATTTTACAATAATTTTGTCTGTATACTCAGGCAGTGGCTTGGGTCACTGACAGACAGAATAGAGATGAAACTCTTACTCAGGTCTTCTTTGTCCAGGATTTTCCAACTGTGTTTTTTATAGGCTTAGTAAATTTTCTTTCTGTCTTGCCTCAAGGGGCAAAATTTCTACACTCAAGTTCATTCTTACTGCTACATGCTGGCATCCTTCCAAACTGGTCTGCGTATTTGCTAAGGTGTGATGCCCCAAGCTGGACAAAAGACTGTCAATGAAAAGACTGTCAATGAAGCTGTGCAGAGCGAATGACTCCATGTCTTGCACACCCCTGTTTAAATGTCCTGTTATGATGCTCACTGAGCTGCAGAAATTTTATTCTATATAATCCCTTGTCCACAGCCTCACCAACATAGGGAATGCTTTTGTTTCTTACTAACATGATTGCTCAACCTGTTTCATTGATGACCGACCCGATATTTTTTCCCTTCTTTTTGCTATTGGAAGAATAAACAATTTGAACAGTTCCAGCTATCTGTTGTTGTCATAAGTGTAGGTCTGTCTCATGTTTGTTGTGTTGCTAAGGAATGTGTGCAGCTTTTGTTGCTTCTGAATTATAGCTGCTAGCACTTATCTTCTCCTCCAGCAAACAGCATTTATAGCAAGTCCTTTGAAAGCAGTGCAGTCGTTTGTACTTAAAACAGAATTATGGCAGCAGCAAACAGTTACAGGAAGAATTTAGCCCAATGTTGCTTCTACGCACAGGTGACTCTGCTTACTTGTATTCATTATTCATTTTCAGAAGAACAATTTCCTTAAGTTTCTGGAAGAGTGAAAGAAGAGGTTTTTACTAGTGCTGGCTAAACTACAGAATTTCCATTTGCCAAATATGCTTTCTATGAAGCTATAATGTTTTGTGGAGACTTAAGTATTTCCGTGATCCACTGAGAAGGGGTGAGGATTGATGGAATAAAAGAGGATTTGGGGAAGCTGACTTACTGTGGCACTGATCTGGGATGAGAAACAGGGGCTTGAATTTTCCATACTGCTTCATGACAGCTAAAACGCTCCTGCATCCTCTTTTCTCAAATGGAAAAGTTCAGATTTTATGGAGCAAGTGGACATTTTTGCCTACTTTTGTTTTCATGGCAAGATTTTGAAATGAGTTTGTTTTTATTCCAATGCAAAACAGAAAACATTTGGAAAGTATTTTCTACATTTTGTTGTGGTTACATTGAAAGTTCTCACAAAATGGAATTGTCATTGTCTGGTCAACTCTAATTTGCTGGCATTTGGAAATTATACCAGACAATTACAAGTCCCCACTCATGGTTTATGGATACCTTGTTGCATATTCTAGCAACATGTGTTTTGTTCTGTAACCAAGACAAAAATGGATTGAATGGGAAGAGGGAAGTTTGTTCAAAACTCTAAAGGCCTGGTTTAAGTCAGGGACATCGGTGTGTCATCTTCACAGAAAGAAACTAGTGCTTTAATCCAGTGCAAACCAGCTGGGTCAGCCTGGAAGTCAACTGAGAGGATTTCAGTAGAGAGAAGTTAGTGCTGAAAATTGCCCTAGTGAGGAATAGATTAAGTTCTCATCTTTTCCTTCATGTTATTATCTAAAGCTTCTGGGGAGACAGTGAATATACCTGGCATCACCCTGATGAAGAGAAAGAGCTTTGTGACAATACAGTCAATGTGAAACTGTGTGTTAAGTGAAAGGTTTATTGTTTGGTGTTTGTGTTCTTTCCTGCCTTTTTTTTTTTGTTTTGTTTTGGAATGCCAGTCACTGACTTTGCCTGTCAAAGTTGAAGAACTTAGTGTTTTTTTCAGAGAGCCATTCCAGCAATCCGTGCTTCAAATATTTAACCCGTATGGTGGAAATCAAGTGATAGTGTAGGATTTTTTTCTTTTTTCTCTCCAAATTACAAGAAAATGAAGTCATCCCCTTCCCCCATTTAGCCTAATACATTAGAGGCTTGTAAACATAGACTGATGTATGTGTTGAGGTTTTCTGGATTGTGGTGGTGGTGTTGTTTTTAAACCGTCATGACTTGATGATGGGACTTCAGAAAAGTAATCTCCCTCTGACCCGATATAACTTGGATGTGCATTTCAGTAGCATGTATCTCTAGTCACCCTTACTTCTTTCAGAGCTAAACAGTGATGGTCATGATGTAATTTTGGAACTTAAGGGAGTGAAGATGAGTGTTTTCTATGTGTTCCTGCCTTAAAAAAGGATGCAAAGAGAGAACTGACCAATGAAACCTCTCTGAAGTGGAGGTGGTGGTGGATGGGCTGGGTGTTCCAGAACAAGGAGCAGTTCTGGTGGCCAGTGGAATGAATTTTTTTGTAATGGGCTAAAAGGAGAACTGCAGGCAGTCAATGTATCTAGCATGTAACTTTCTTCTTTCCTCATTTCATTAGGGAAATGGAGTAGAAAGTTCCTCTTACAAATTAACCTACGTTCTAGTGGGGGAAAAGCAGGGAGGAGCCAGGTGGTATAATATGTGATCAGATATATTAATCACAAAATCCTCTTACTGATTTCATGAATTTTGATAGCACTTACATGGTCTTGAAACGGACTGCTGTATCCTAGTAACTCAAGAAGTAGAATTACACACTTGTGCTTTCCTGCCCCCCAACTAGTCACTGAACGCTGCAACCCAGAGTTACTGCCCACTGAAGCATCTGCTGCTACACCAGGGAATTGCCTTTGGCTTTGCTGGAGCTCTGCTACTTCACATCGATCCAGACTCCTGGACTTCTGGTGCCAAAGACAGTGGCCTGAGTTTGCTGCCAGTACCTTTTCACTTCCCTTTACCACCCAACCCCTCAGTAGCAAAACGTTTCCAGAATCACACCTTACCGTGGAGAGTGCAATTCTTGTTCTAGCCAAAACACGTTGATATAACTTTTTGTTATTTTATGTGTAGCTCTTACTGTCTTATGAGATTGGAAAATGAATCTAGCTTGAAGCCACTGTATAATTCTCTGAATATGCAGTAAGTGAAATAGGCTTTCTAATTAAAGGTGTTTATGGCTACAGAAACATTGGATCTCAGTTTCTTGTCTTTGAAAGAAACGTTTCACAATTGAGTGTTGTTTATTCTGAATGTCTGTGGCTGTATTTTTTCTCTGTAGCACTGCTAAGAATTTACAGTAAACCAGGGCAGATCAGCTGGATTATCCATGACAGAGATCTATAGCAGATCCCCATTATCTCCATAATATTTTTATATCAGTTGCAAGTCTTGCTCTAGATTTTGTTTCTCATTTCCACAGCTGTGTGATGCTCTGGAGGGGAATGTGAGCTTCTGGAGATACTTAAGTTCTCCAGGACAATAATGCTAAATAGTTTCATTTTCATGCTGAAGTGCTGCTTTTTAGGCTCTGCTTGGTGAAAATATATTTGGGAGTGTCTTGGATATAGAGATGTTGGTGTTGTCTTTTTTTTTTTTAAACTATCTTTGAAATCTCTGTAGACCCTCCAGCATACACAGTGTATTATCTGCAGCTAGTGCTTTTCAGTTCAGTACTGTGTCTGCTTGGTTGATGTGTCTCTACATACTGTTTTAATTCTGTTTCATATCATATGTTATTTGTACATCCCCATGTTAAACTACAGGTTCTATTTCATAGTGTGAGCACCATTTTGGTTGTAGCTCCAACTGTGGCTCTCCACCTAAAAAACCCAGGAGGTGATTTTGCAGCAAGAAGTGAGCCTAGGAGAGAAAACTGTTAATGCAAGGATTATGCACTCATTTAAATGAAAGCAAATATTTGGTTAGACAAAGGAAGAGAACAAAACACTCTGTCTAACCTGGTGTATGAAGGCTGATAAAGGCAGTCACCAGGAAGGGTGGACTTGCAGTCTATAAAGCAGAGGTTGCTCTTCTCAGCTGTTTTAAGGAAGCTGCAGAACTAAAAGCCTAGGATATGCAGGCAGTAAAGAGGGAAAAAGATGACCTAAACCGCAGCCTAAATGCTTGTCCTTTTCCCCCCTTGATATGTAGTGAATTTAAGAGAGTAGGAAAAACCTTGCATCCACTTCTCTGGCTGTCAACAGGTATAGGTGGCCCAGTTTGCAAAAGGAAAAAGAGCTGATGGAAAAGGTGAGGTGAGCCAGCGTTCCTTCTTGCCGCTGAAACAAATAAGAGCACAGGGAAGGGTGAGTGGTGCCATATGGCCCTTAGCCAATTTCAGGCCTGTTCCTGGGGCATGTCATTGCTTATGGCAACAAGAGAAGGAGTTCAAGTTAATTCGTACATTAATCCCTGGAGTTGCCTCATCCTCTGAAAAGAAAGGCAGGAGAGGATAACCATTTTGGACCTTGTCTGTGGCTAAGCTGTGAGCCTATAGTATCACTCATTGATGTAGACGTGGAGGCTGGTTGAAGTGGACCAATACTGTCATCTTATGTCATCATCATCACAAGTTCTGGCATCTCAATTACTATTCTAAAATAATGAAAGGAGTTGTCAGGTCAGGTAGGTTAGATGAATTACCCACCTCAGTTACTCCTATCTAAAATCTGTATCACTTTACTGTGTGTCAGCATGTTGCTTACTTGAAAAATTGCACTTTAACACTAGTTTCCCTCAGACATAAACAATCATTAAAGAATTCTTCGGGCTTTAGGTCTCTTGATTTAGTACATAGCAAAGAAAATGTCAAACTATTTCTAAAGAAAATATTTTAACATTGGAAAAACATTCAGGAATATAGTAGAGGAAAAAACTAATACAGAGACCATCTGTTTACAAATGAAGGATTTTAATATGGGTGAACACATTGATTTCTAAATTTACCTTTATTAATAAAAATGGATGACTATGCAGTTGCAAAAAACACAATACAGATCCCGAGTGGGGGAACCCAATAGCAGTAATGCTATTATAGTTCATTTTCATACTTTATTATGTTCATAACTATTTAATCCTGTCACAATAATGCCAAGCTTTGTATAGACAGGTAAGAAGACAATGTCCTCACAGGTCTTCCAGGTAGATCTTTAGTACTGCAAGGAGAATCCATATGCTCATATGATTTCATTTGAGGAACTAGAAGAAAAAAACTAAAAAAAAAAAACTAGAAGAAAAAAAATAACTGAAGAATTGCAAAAAAACCCTAGAACAAGTGGAGAAGTTATGACTGACTGGTTCCCAAATTGTGTTAGCTGGATATTTCATTTACATTTACCACTTCTTTTTCAGTTGTTACATTAATGAGATGTAATAGAGCAGGAGCACGACATCACATTGGTGCTATACACACCCAGTAAATCCTCAGTATGGCATACTGATGTAACACACTATAGACACCACTTTACCTTCAGCTGGACATGATTTGCCTCTAGGTTGGTGGTAAGAGATGTATGAAGACAAACATCAATTAGAGCTAGATGGGAATTTCTCCTCATAATGGAGAAAGCAAGTAAAATGAATTTGTGTTTTTTTTTCTAAACCCATATTTTAGGAAGTCTATAGATATAGATTAACGTAATTACATGTGCATTACTGTTGAACTCTTAATTAAAAATATAGTAAAACATTAAATTTCTTTAAAAATAAAAATGTTTCTGAAAGGAAAAATCAGTGTTCCAAAAAGACTTTTCCCTAAATCAGAATTTCACCAGAATTTAGACTTTTCTAACAATGATACTGATAATATCAGCTGTAATAATAAAATTGACATTTGTTGATTAAAGAAACATTACCCTAGAGGTTTACTGTTCTGCTGTGGTTTGGTGGTAAAAAAATGAGACTAACCCCTAAAAGGCTGCAGAGGTGACAGTTCAGACTCTGCACAAGCAGAGTGTGGGGGCAGGAGGATGGATTTAATCCCAACTTCCTTTCCAATATGATGGAAGATGGATGTGTGGAAATCAGCAGTTGTTCCCCTGAATGTTTTCTTCTGCTGGAGCAGAGGATTGGTTCAGTGACTCTACCTTCTCCTCTTTTCTCCCACACAGGGACCAAATGGATTTTTTTTTTTTAATTTTTTAATCTCTTGTAATTAATGTCTGAATTTCTTGAACTTCTACACTGTCTCTGGCAAGCTGGCCTGCATTGTGTGCTCACGTATTCGTTTCCATGTGATGCGCCCTCAGAAAAATGCCTGGAATGGTTGCCCATTGCATCCTCCTCGTTGCTGATTGGAAAAAAAAACTGGTCTTGTTCAATTCAGATCTTGGTGACTGATGAACTCTGCTTGGCAATGATGTGGTTTACCTTGGCTACCAGCTGATACAAATTCAACAGCTTCTAATTGTGGCTTTTCTGGGGTTTATGCTGTTGCTTGGTGAGACTCAAATACGCATGGGTTTTAGTCTGGGGTATAAAATCCAAAGTATGTAATACAGCAACTTTGTTTTGGGGAGAGAGGGAGAGGAATTCATAATACAATCTAACAAAGTAGCACTTTTCCATTTCCAGTTAGTGTTTTCTACAATAAAGTTGCCTTTGTCTGCAGTAATAGGAGAAACTCAAATTACAACATATGAATCCAGAATATCAGTAAGGCTCTGAACTATGTGGGATGTCTAGAAAATGAAGAGGAGAGTAAACTCGTGTAAGGTCCCGGAAGTGCCCGGACCTTCAGGGTTCGATATGATCGCCCCGGTTGCGATTAAAACACAAATGAGGTTATGTACCAGCAGGGAAGGCTCCGAGCTTTATTGGCGAAAAAAGGAGTGAGAGGGAGAGAAAGGAAAAAGATAGCGAAGACAGACGTTAAGCAGAGGCCAGGCACCACCGCGGATCTTTCCGCGGGCGTTGGGATTTTGCCCAACTGCGGTGATCACGGCCTTTTATACCCTTCAGGCCCGCCTTTTACTCCGGTTGCCCGGGGAAACGGCACACGTTCCTCAGTGCCCATGGGACGCTCGCAAGGTGCCCTGGGTAGCCCGCGCCGTCCCTTCCTCCCCCAGGTGGCTGGCGCCGGGCGAGCCGGCGGCGGGAAGCGATGTCTGGCACGGAGGTGGGTGAAGGTGCGTGTTCCGCGGGCGGTGTGTGCGACAGGGAGTCCGCACGAGTCCACCTCGGTCCACCGCAGCTAGCATCGCTCAAAAGCGTGGGTGAAAGAGCAGCAATAAATCCCAAGAGCAAATGTAACCAGACACAATGATACTTCGAAGACTCAAGGTCAATTATTGACTAAAACAGTTTAGTGTAGATAAGTGAAGAATAATTGAGACTTCGAGTCTTCATTGCGTGAGTCTTCAAACCATTAAAATAGTTGAAGTAAAAGGGGGTAAGAGTCAACAAGGCAAGTTGGTGTTTCATGCTCTTGAGTGATATGAAATAGAAAGACAAAAGCTAGGTTTTCACCTATAGAATTAATTTTTTTTTAGTCAGAGATTACTGGTTTGGGGGCCTTAAAATACAAAAATGTAAAATGTCGAAAGATAACTTATTTGACAAAGCAGAAGAGAAAATCATGTCAGGGACATCTTAAATGTGAGGGGGATGAACAGTAATGCTTGAAAGCAGTAAAGCTGCTTGAAACACAGTGCTAATGTATGTGCTTAAGAAACCAATATTGATAACTAACCCATCCTTGTTACCATTTTCAAAGCTGGATTCTCAAAGATACTTGCTTGTTCTTGGTGACGCACATCTGGAATAAAATTCAATCCCTTTTGCTTGTTTAAAAAAAAAAAACTGGTTAGCTTAGGAGAGTGTATGAATAGAGATGGCAAAATTTGACTAAAATAAGATCAAAGTGTTAGTATACATTCATTTTTCCAGAACTAGTGACTTAATGAAATCTGTGTTTTCAGTGGAATTTATTACAGTTGCCAAAGTATTTAGTGCTGATCCAGCTTAGGTTATGATAATGGCCTGCATTGGGAGCAGGAAGGCCAATTTTCAGTGCTTTTGAAAATCCTGTCTTCCTGTCAGTTCTTTACTAGTGATACCCAAGTGTCATTTCTGTTCCCATAAGCTGTGGAAGTAGAGAACCACCTCTCTGCCTGGCCTGTGACAAATATTTCACACTCTCTTCTGGATTTTTTTTTTTCTTTGGCAATGTGCCTCAAGAGTTTACACTGCCTAGTTTCATCTCCTAATTTTCACTGGAGCTTTCCTTTATTTCTTTCCTCCTCTATTAAACAGGAAACAACTCATTTGCAGCAAATACTAAAAAGTAAAAATAAAAAAATATACATTTAGGAAAAACAGTCTTTTTTAAATGAGAGGCTAATAATCAGTTAAATTTTCTCGCACTTTTTAACACAAAATGGAGTTGAGCTTCAGGTTTTGAAGATCTTTATGTGACTGGTACCAAAGGACTACATCAAAAGGCTATCTAATTCCCTATTGGCTTTTATTGTGTAGCATCTATAGTATATTTATTTTGCACAGAGTTTTGTAACATTTTACAATACTGTTTGCAGTGGTTTGATGAATACTGGAGAGAATAAAGCAGAAGTCAGCAAGTCTACTTTTTGCAAACTTTAAATAGGCTTGCTAACATGTGAAAAAAAAAACCAAAGCTGTTCTTTGATTGGGTAGACAGCTTGGTAGTTAACTGCATTTTTAAAAATACATGTACAAGGAACATGGCTGTGGTATATTCATTTGCAAATATAACAAAATGCTTTCCCACTCCAAGGAATTTTAATGTGGAAAGGCAAGGGGGTAGTAGTGATTGCTGAGCCTGGTGAGTGGTTACAGAGATACCTGTTCTTTCTGTCTCTGCTGCTTAGTCAGACTAGTCTGAACCTCCCTGTTTACGCGTAGCGAGGTTCTCTCCTTGAAGGGCATTGAGGCAAGCAAGCTTTACTCACCTGACAAAAGCCAAGACTAGAAAAAAATCTCAATGACCCTGCTTGTGTGTTTGTATATAGCTGCATCAGAGCATATTGACATCAATGTATTGATGGTTTGGAGTTGTACCTTCTCATAGCTACATTTATACGGTGTGCACCTGTGGATAGTTGACAGCACATTTCAGTGCAGTGGGACAACTTTTTGGGTCAAATTCACCTTGTTATTTCCTCCCAGCTATGTGCAGCAAAAATATGTATACAAAAAAAGCTTTTTTGTATGCAAAGATATAGGCTAATGAACTTTAATGATTCTATATTTTTCCAAATAAGAATAGATGGGACACTACCCTTAACATCTGCTGGTATATTCTTATACAAGAGGCTCTATCTCCTTAAAGGTGATCTTAGAGTGTTTCATGTGAGCTAGTATTATGATCCTTTCTGCAGGTGACACAGGGGAAAAAGGGACTTACCTGAGGATGTCCATTAAATCATGCCGAAAGCAGAGTTTGGGCCCCCCGGTCTGTTTCCTGAACAGGCATGCAACCACAAAGGGGCTGTTCAAAGCACTGTTGATAGAGGTTTCCCCCATACACACAGTGGTCTTTCTGAAAAGAAGTAATAAATATGTGAAGGGATTGTGGAGCTCAGAGATGCACAGTGTGCTTGGTGGCATGTCACTTGGCTAATGAAATAGTGTATTTGCAGCAAGCCTGGCAAAGCTTTGCTCTTCCTGGGCTCTGTCTGCTGGGTCGGAGAAATATAATGGGTGATTCCCATCTGATCTTAAAGGCCATAAAACAAAGGAAATCTCTTCAGTGCCTTGCTGTTCCTACTATGATAGCAGACGCTGTGAAACATTAAAATGTGCAGTAATCCTACTTTCTTCTGTCTGGCTGGGCACAATGATGATTGTATGCTAGATTGCAGGGAAAAACATATAGATTAGTGTTTCAAACTCATCATAACGCTTTGTTGCACTGGTTTACAATCTTCCAAAGTGCTTTACCAATACTTCTTACTCAGTCTCAACACAGGGATGAGACAAAGATTATTTGTATGCGCATCTTGCAGGTAGGTGCACGCAGACTAAGAGGAAGGGGAGGTTTAGATTAGATATTAGGAAAAATTTCTTTACAGAGAAAGAGGTCAAGCATTGAAACAGGCTGCCCAGGGAGGTGGTGGAGTCACCATCACTGGAGGCGTTCAAAAAACGTGTGAGTGTGGCACTTCAGGACATGGTTTAGTGGGCATGGTGGTGTTGGGTTGATGGTTGGACTTCATGATCTTGAAGGTCTTTTCCAACCTTAATGATTCTGTGAATGGTTATGATAACTGGTTCTGGTATATTCCCATATGTGTTCACTTTGTATATTCATGACTGTTGGCAGTTTTTGGTCCGTTTGCTATAGCAGTCTGCCTATACCAGCCTACCTCACATTTGCACATGGAAAAGGATGTCGTCGTGTAAATACAGTTAATCTGTAAATGAAGGTAAGTCACGGGACTATGCCCTAATATGGCACAGGGGTGACTACACACTTTACTTGGGCAGCTCTAATATGGAGATGAAAACCTTTGGTTAGGGAAGCGAAGCATATATCTAGAGAAGAGAGGTAGCTCCCTGCTTGCTGGAGGAAGCTTTGGCCTGTCAGCACCTATAGGATGAGTTTGGAAGACCTGTCAGCAAAATTAATTTGGGCAACCGTATGCATCGTGTCCCATAATAGCATGGTGCCTCAAAACAAGGGATGCATGCTGTTTGGCTGAACAAAATTTCAGCTGGTGTGGGAGGCAGCTCTTGGTTGGAGTTAAGTTGATAGAAATGCTCCTTTCACATGTTTTCTGGGGAAAACCTGATTTCTCAAGCATTAATTCAATACAAAAAACTTTGTCAATTCAGCCCATAATCTTATTTTTAGCTCTGAATATGAAGAGCACACGTGTGTCTAAGTGCCGAACAGCTGTAGTCCACTAGGGAAAATCAGAAGACAAAAAACAGACCAGGGATTTTGTTTGTCTGAGCGGATGAGAATAATTTATATGTACCAGCTATTTATAGAAAGGCTGTAGCAAGCTAATTAATTGTTTATAGGGAAAACTTTAAAGAGCATAACCTGAGATCTGACATTCTGTGTAGTAATTATAATTAGGGACGAGCTGGAATCACAAATTAGGATATGGACACAGATATATTTTGGGCAAGTTTTGAATCTTATCCAGATCTCAACTGTGCAGCATTTTGCAGCCATTAGGGTAGGCTAGAATGAAATCATGGATTGGAACACCTTCTGTGTTTTGGTAAAGAGCAAATCTGGATCCACATTATGTGATGTGGGCCAGCTCCTAATTAGTATCTGGCATACTAGGGCAGCAGAATTAAAGGGGGTTGCAATGCCTGTATTGGTACATATTTATTTGGTGTTTTGGTGATTTTTTTTTTTTTTTTAAAGTAACTCAGAATAGCTTCCCGAGTTGTGTGTTAGGATCTTGGAAAGATAGCATTGATATTTATAAGGTGATTGTCCAACTTCCAAATTATTTTAGAAACAGAGTAATTTCTGTGAAGTCCTTTTAGCCTCATAATAAAGGAGTAGTTTATTGGTGTTTTCTAGGTCTTGAGGAGTAGTGGAAAAGAATTTGAATGCTCAGCTTGGGAAGGCAGCTGAGGCATAGACATCGATTTATGTCTAGCACTTGACTCCAGTACAATAGTACCTGAATATTTTAAAACTTGGTTCTTACTCTAAACTAATCAGAAGTCAAGTACTATGTGCTATATAAATAAATATACAATAGTGAACCAGATGAAAGACCAATTAAGGAGCTAGAGAATTAAATCTCTTTCAAATGTTTATCTTAGCCAGTGCATCTCAGTTTATATGAGATATCTCTAGGCAGAAAACACATCCAAGGAAAGACTACATCCTGCCTGTATATTTCAATTAGTCAGCAAAGATGCAGCTGAATTCTGGATTTTCTTTGTTTTTGTACCATGTACCAGAGGTAGTTGTTGAAGAGTTTGATACTCTTCATTGGGTGCAGGGAACTTGAAATAGCTTTTTTCCTCTGTGCAGCAGTTAATCGATTTCCTAAGGAAGAGCTTGCAGGGTGGGGTAGTAGCACAGGCGAGCATGCTTGCTTCTGCAGCCAGTGGATTGTCAGATAACAGAGGACTTGCACATAGTTGCAACATATTTGGGTCAAATTACACCCTGTATGAGCAGTTCTGACCATGACTGTCCGATGTTCAGCATCGCATAAGTAAGGCCCTCATGCACTGCAGTGCTTTTAAGTCAGTAGCTATGGGCATGATTCCCTGTTGATGCTGTTCTGCTCTTCACCCTTTTCATCCCAGACAATTTCTTCTGGCTGCTGTGGCTGAGCTTATGCTGCCTTTTACTTTCTCTCTTTATTTCTCCTGTTTTGTTATGGAACTAAACCTTTTTGCATGGCAAATGTGGGACTGTTTTCAGCTTGCTGTCAATGCCTTTCCAGACAAACAAATCTACTTTCACTGGACCAGTTCTTGAGCTGCATAATCTTCTCCAGGAGCTGCAGTTTAGGCAGGCAGGATCTTCACTTGTAAGTGAGCCACTCCCTCCATGTTCAGTATATGCTAGAAACTGCTGGTTTGAGCTAAAAAATGATGGTGTTTTCCCTCATTCTTGTGACAGACAATATTTTGTACCTTGGGGCAGCTTCTCCAACATCTAAATATGTCGCTATGAAAACGTCTTCCACCACAGTGGCTTAAAAGGATGGCGGTGGTTTTATGCAATGCAAACTAAACTGCAGATCTGAGCTACCTCTTTTCAGAGCATTGCTGCTAATCCAGTGCTGTTTGAGGAACTATTCGTCATTCTGGTCTTCAGTGAACTTACAAGTCTGTCTAATAAGGACCACGCACGTAAAACATTACATAAATAAAATATTACTTACCAATGTGAGGTGAGAATTTGACCTTTTTGTATAAACTTTAGTATTCCCAAGATGTGTCAAGATCCAGTTTTCTCTTGCAGCTCAGCCCTTCCTAACCCCCTTTTGCATTTTCATTGCACTTTTCACTATATAGCTAACTAAGCCATGCTCTTGCATAAACACCATTACATGATTGCCACATGGGATTCTTCTTCTGAAGTTGTAGTTGGTTCAAATAAAAATGAAATTTTACTAATGGCATTGCTATGAAAGTGAACTAATAGAGCCTGTGAGATTTCTTCTCCCTTTGTATTCAAAATGAGAATAAATGAAAACACACAGTGTTTTTGTTTGGTTTTGTTGCATTTTGTGCCCACATAAAAATTTCAGAAAGTACAAACCAGGCAGTATTGAACTGGTGTATAGAAGTTGCAGCTAAGCTTGGATTCAGCTATGAAAGTCAAACCATGAGCAACATCTCATCTGCGCACACAAATCAACCCTGACTTGGGATGATACTGTAAAATCTTGTTTTCCGTGCGCTTGTGTATCCTTTGCAGAACCTTTAAAGACAGGTAGGAAATCTGTACACAAGGTGACTTGACATGCATACCTGTTTAATCTTTGTTAAACCTGGGCTGTTGTTGGCATCTGGGCTGTCATTTGCATCTGCTCTGTCCTGCATCACATCACAACAACCTCTCCTTGTCTTACCATGTGAATTTTTAATTCAGATATTTAAATTAATCTAACTTGACTCTTCAGGCAAGAGTCCAAACCCTGTGAACAGAAACACAGAATTTGATTTATGAACCCACTGTGAACTGAAGCATGCAAGGTTTGTCTGGCTTTAGTTACCTGTTTCCAGGGATACTTGAATCTGCTTAAGTAAACTTCCATGTTTCTAATTTTCACTCTTCTTATCAGGAGAATTGTGTGCATTAGATTTCTTCTGCTGGCTTCAAAGATTGTCTGAAGGGTGAATGACAGTGAAGTTCAGTTTCTCTTAAAGAATTTGACTTTTATAAAGTATATTTTACATGTTTAGTTGACACTAAGTCATTTATCTAATTTAAAATGGGGACAAAGTAGAAGGCACGCATAGCTGAATGATTCATTCCAAGACCGAAATATGGAGAGTAGTTTGTTTGGATTTGATGTAATGTACTGTAAATATAGGTCACTAGACTTATCCATTAAAGGAAGAAAAAACAATGTATGTAATTCCAAGTACAGAACAGGTACCTTAGGATATTGTGTTAAACCATGAAATGATTGCTCACATGCATAAAGTACATGTAACAGACTGCAGGACCGGGACACGTACTATCGTGTTTTCCCACACTGGTTATGTATTAGAATAATCCCTTTTCATCGTTGCATCCTGATGGGCATTAATAAAATAAGCCTACTAATTTAACGATATTCTACAACTTTGCCTCAAGTACACTTTTTGTTCTGGCATGTAAAAAAATAAATGTACAGAACATTTTCTCATCACCATTGGGACTATATGCCAAGATGATATGTCAGAACTCCTACAGCTTCAGTGCCTTTCTACCTGTTTTCTTCTACCTTTTCCCCTGTCTTTTATTTTTAACTTTCAAATTATTGTTTTTAAATTCAATGAGATAACATAGCTACCTCAGGGGAGGAATCTTACACCATTCCACAGTGAAAATGGCGTTCTTAAAGTTATGATACTACTTTACAGCTTTTAAGAAACATACATACGAAACCAGCGTAATCAAAGTTTATAACTAGACTTAACAGTTTCTAAATAGCCATGGGGCAAAGTTCTGGCTCAAGCCTCTGTTAGCTAGCTAACTCCTCATTAATCTGTATTTCACTAAGAAATAAAGGATTAGACTGTAATAGTTTTGCTTTAGACGGATGTATCAGGAAGCAGTGAGAGATCATAAAACCTGATTCTGAGTTTTATGTTCCTACATATATAGAAGATTGCCTCAGTCTCTGTTGTTAAAGTTAAAGCTTTGGAACAAGAACTGATTTTGATAAATGTAAAAAAAAAAAAAAAAAAATCATATAGGTGGCTGGTTTTTGTAGAAAATGTATAAAGAGCCAAAGAAGAAAATTGTTTCATATTTGGAATTTACTTTTGGCAATTGTTCAGAAATATGGAAAACTTAGGATTTCAGGGAAATGGACAGCATTATGCATGTAATTCTTCCTTCTAAAATTGGGTGAGGTAATATTCGGGACATTAGATTTCACTACAGTTTTCTTCAGAGTGTCACAGAGGCTGGAGAACTAAGGTTGTCTTCACTGTGGAAGAACATGGTAAAATACTCATCAGTAGGGAGGGTAAAAAAAGGACCAAAACCTGAGGTTCATTTGAGATATTTATAACAAGAAGAAAGGAAAAAAAGCTAATTGTAATTATTTTGGATAATACTCTAATATTTTAGAATTTCAGGGTAAATGCCTTGAGTGAAATATCAATATTTCAATAGAAAAACCCCAACAGTTAGGGTAATTATTGCAGCAGAACTTCTCCCGAATCCTCATTTTTTTGGTACTGATAATGTTCTGAAATTTTGTTTGGCCTGAAGTTTTTTACAGATGATCTCTATCAAAAGAAATCAAGCATTTTTAGGTTTTCTATAATTTGATTATTTGTACAAAATTCCTTTAACCACTTATACCTTATGTGACTGTGAAAAACAAATATAAGCTCTTCGTTATAATCCTAATTGAGTTGTAATACTCTCCCACTGGGTACTTCTGTGTCCCTTTGGGAAATTAAACCCCTTAAAAATCTAACCCCTAATCCACTTATTTTCTTTTGAAAAATCAAATTAGGCAGCCGAGTATACTTTTGGATACTTAAGTACCTTTGTAATCCAAATCCAGGTCATGTTCTGAAGTGAAACTGCAATTGCATGTCCTGTTTAGCTGTTTGCATGTCCATGTTTGAGCTGTTACCTGCATTGGGGTTACCTCCATGTGATCATCTCTACCCCCTCCCTCCCTCCCTCCCTCCCTCCTACTGAAGACTACTTGTCGCCTTGCCTGTGTTGGTCATAGCTACTTGGGGAGAAAAAAGTTGTTTCCTCTGATGTATGAGCTAACCCAGATCACTGCTGTTTTCTTGAGATGTTGCAATAATAATAGCGCTTTGGTGGCAGCGATGGTCTAAGGCAGAGGAAAACTAAGGCTTGTAGGCAGAGGTAGTATCTTTTATTAGACAAAAGTGCTATAGCTGGAGCCTGTAATGTGTTTGCAAACTTGCCTGCTTCTGCATATCAAGCTAATGAAAGTTATTATCTCTCCCTGTTAACCTGGCCTTATTTTCTTTAGAGGCAAATCAGCAGGGACAGTGGCACTTAGCTGAGCTTAAACATCATCTCTCCTTCCATTTGAGGAGGTCCCTCTTGCCCTATGGAGCAGCCAACCCACTGTGCTGCAGTAGATGGGCAGTAACTCACTGCCTCCCTTTAGCTATTCAATTTTAGATAGAGGAATTAATGATTCAAGATTGAGAAGGAGGGAGGAAAATCATGGTTTGGGGATTGTGGTGACCCTAGCTCCCAGACTGCTCCAAGGACTGCTCATGTATATCACAGGAAGAACAGTCACTGCATAAATTGCTAAGAGGGTCCTTGGAGTGAATGCAATGCTGAGCTCTTGGATTTTTTTTCTTAAGCTTTTACAGTTTTATTCCATCTCTAATTATGCGTGGAACTAAATCCTGAAGAAATCTGGAAGGCTGCAATGAAAATGAGCTATGCTACGGTGGGAAAGGGGTGGCTTTCGCTCTCACTGGCTTCCTTTCTGTCACACGTCTCAATTAGGCACACACTCCCCAACCTTCAGTTCAAATGGAGATGGGAGAGCATACTTCCAGTCAGGCATGGTGGTCTTTTGTTATTAAAAATATGTTAGCCTTTTTCTAGCCATAACTGCATAGATGGGTAGCTCTGTGGGTTTCAGAGTTGTCAATACAAAGACTGGTGATGTGAAAACAAGTGAACAAAATTTTCTCTTGGAGTTCTTGCATCTGTGCAAAATGTATGGGGAAAATTGCTAGCTGCTCTGCACTTGAAGGTAATGTCAGTGTATGAATCTGCCTGGACTGTCTTAGCAAGAACAGTCCTTGTCTGACAGAAAGGTCCAGAGTTTTATTTCCTTGTAAGAATTCCAATTCCCCAGCGAAAGAGGAAGAGGGACATCTGCATTTGGGCAGAGGAGGTCTGGTACTGGTTCTGGCACACACCCAGATGGAGGGGCTTGCTGCAGCTGTGTCACTGTGACATGTAAGACTCTCCAACTTACTGGTATCTCTATTGATAACGTGACTGCAAATCTTTCTGACATTACCAAGGCTGAATGAGCCTGTTTATGACAAATGGTAGGTGTGACATTTAGCATCCAGTACTGCAATGTCTTCCTTCCATCACAAACATCTACTCTACAATTTCTTTACATAGCAGCTAAGCACCTCATGGTATTTGAGGTATTCGTCCTTACATTGATCTTCTGAGGCACACAATGCTTATTTAGTTGGGCTGGGATTTGTCTATAGCTGTCTGAAATATTGGTGTCCAGCCTGAGTGAGTTGTTCAGCAGAACTGTTCATTGTAAGAGATACTCTTCCAAAAAAAAAGATCCCTCCTGTCCTAAGGCGGATAGAGCAACTACCTTTTGGAAGTATCTGTGTCTCAATATTGACTGTGAAATGAGTTCCTGCAATAAGAAACACCTGCTGTTGCAGGCCCTCTTGAAAATGGCAGTGGGTGTGATGCTATCTTTAGAGATGTGATCCTGTGTTACTTTGCCAATGTAATAAATGAAGCATAAGGGAGAACAAGGAATTCCGTTGTCCTGTGTAGTAAGCACTGTAATACTGACTAGCCTCCAATTCATTTTGGCTTTCAACCTACTTGATGAACAACATATTGGTAATTATTACAATATTGTGACACTGCTTTAGTAAACCTTATTTGTTTTCTTTACCTCTTTTCCACTCTTCATAGTGGGAAGGAATAAATCATAAAATACGGAGGTATGCCCATGCAGTAATGAGGCCGTTTGTGTCCCATCAAAGTGCTGTTTTCGTTTTTGTGTTGAAAAGGTATTTATTACTGGCTCTGGCCTTACAGGCCTTTGTTTTTCTGATCACATATTTACCATAAATTACCAACCTCGGAGGGGATATGATGGCCTGTCTATAACTGCATTAAAAGGTGTTTCATGTTTAAAGAAAAAAAAATGTTAGTTTTGGCAGGTTTAAACAAAAAAGGGCCTTTTAAAAAATTTGCATTTCAATGCAAAAGTAGTGTTATTGGCCCTGAGTCATTCTGGTGTTCACATATGCACTCTGGGCTCCAAGAGCACAGTGGTTCCAGTCGTGCCTGCGGTAGTTAGCACTTGCTTAAAAGAGCTATGATTAAGCTGAATCGCCTCCAGCCATTAGAAACTGAATGGTCAAAACTCAGACTTGTGCCTGACGCAGAAACTTTGTGCAGGGTTTCACCCACACAGGAATTTAAGGTTTAGGCAGTACCCTGTGTAGTCTGGAAAATTTTATGCTAATTGTGGAAGTCCACCCCAGCCAGGCCCATGGGCACATCCTTTGGTGATGCTGGCATGGCTTCTGCTTATCTGCCAGCACTTGGGGTGCCTTGCTTCCACTTAACCCACAGAGGTACAAACAGGATCCCTGCTCCGAGAGGAATCAGGCCGTTGGGATATGCTTCTGTAAGGTTTTGTGGCCCACTTGCACCTGGACTGTTTCCCTTAAGCCTCTGCAATGTTTCCCTCGGAGCCCTGTGCAGGACGGCTGGGCTGGCTTGAACAGGACTCCCTCCCAGGAAACTCTGTGCCAGTGATAAGACACCAAGGGAACCCAAATCCTATACTCGTATAAGTTTTCCTTACTTTCTCCTAATTATGATTGTAATGTTGTTTTTTTTTAATCTGCAGAGATTATTACAATTGTGTTGAGATTCTTTATCTCCTTTGTGCATACTTATCCTTTGATGATCTATGTATAGTATTAGTTACCTCTTCTCTAATTACGCCTGCCTGATTCTTCAGCAAATCTTTTAAGGCAACATTAATCAACTGAATTTGGAACAGAGAGCACCTGAGGTGTCTCATGCAAACCCTCAGATTGAATATAAATTGTGCTCTCAGAAATGAAAAGCAATTTCCCAATGATTTTTTAAAATTTAACTTCAAAGCTTCCTAAGTATATTTTATTTTGATAGATTTCAAAAAGCAGAAGTTTTTTATTGCCAATATATTCTGCTCTTAGATACATTCAGTTTACACCAGTAGGACAGAAAAGAATCACTATCACACAACATTTAAGGAGTTTTCAGTAGCCGCCTGAGAACAATAAATAAGTAACAAGCTTGTTGCAAGAGAGTGTACTTTAGATATTCATAAAGAAAAGATCTTTCCTGGCTGAAGTGTTCTACGTTTCAATACATATTGCTGATCTTCCCCCCCCCCCCAATTAGGCACTTTTCTTGCAAAAAGAAAGTTATTTTACACTGGAAAAGAGGCAGTATAGAGATTTACTTTGCCATTTGGCAGCTGTTCCTCAGAAGGTTTGCAACAAAAACCTGACATGAGAAGACATTACAAATTCCAAACTCAGGAAAAAATTGCAGTCAGGTATTTCTGAATGGTCACAAAATTGAAGAGAAGCTGCCCTTTAAGTGTAAGTCAATCTGGATCTGCCCTTCAGCAAACTTGGGCTGATTCATCTTGGTTTACTTCAGACTTGTGGAAATCAGATAGAGGTTTAGAGTGAAATGTACTTTGCATCAGACATTAAACAGCAATTTGAAGGTGTCTGTTGCAAGAGACTTGAAGCTGCAACTGAGTTAAGGACATACTAAATCATAACTTAATATCACATACTCCAGGACCTTTGGAGCATTCTCTGCTCCAAAGGGGGAAACCTCTGTTCTAGCTTCCATTCACCTTCCCTAATTCAGTTTTGTACCGTAAGCTGTAGATACTACAGTTATCTTTGCTTTTCCCTGTGACAAAAGAAGATAGATTTTGATCCTTAATGTGCGTGCACAGAGGCACAAATTAAGATTCTGTTCAGACTCATGTAATCTTTTTTTCCTTATTTAAAGCTTAGAAAAAGATGGTCTGGTGTACCCCACTATAGGATGTCTCCCAGAACGGCTTGTGGAGCGTTCGCCAGGGTGGGATAATGCACTTGCGTAGTTTCCATGAAAGGAGGTGATGAGACAAAAAGCCCATTAGGGGAGCACATTCATGTCATTTTATATTGTTGGACAGGTAGAAGGGATCCTAATGTAGATATAATTTGGCCTGAATGTATTGATAGCACAGAACCATGAACTCTTTTCATCTGACTAGTTCCTCCTTTAACAAGTTACCGTATCAGTTGAAGGTTTTGCAATTACAAACACCTTATTGCTTCTAACTGAAGCAGAGATGTCCACTGAAATGAAAGCCACAGGTTTTTTTTCTTAGCTCTCCAAACTTGTTTCTCCTGGCCACAATGAAGATGTATGTAAAAGACAGACATGTAACGTTATAGAAAACTGAGCTTGTGTTAGAAAATTTAGTACTAAAAGTAAAAAACAGAAGGGAAAAAAAAATCCCCTTACTCGATGGATGGATTTGTTAATGAATAAAGGATTTTGGAATTAGAGGTGTTAGTCGTAGGCCATGACAAATTTTGGTATGCTTGAGCATCAGGCTACAAATATTAAACCTGGGATATATCTTAGTTTTATTCTGACTTCTCAGAAATGATGAGTTTGTGACTATTCTGCATTAGGTTCAAATAATCTGTATTAGTGAAGCACTAATTCGTCCGCACTTTTATCATGTGTGTGCCAATGGATCTACAAACAGGAGTGGCAGTGCGAACCCATGTAAATCTGCCTGATACAGCTTTCTCCATCCACCCACCCCACCCCCCCCGTTTTCTTTGGTTTATTTTCTTCACTCAAGAGTGTGTTAGAGCTCTAAAAATACATACAAAGAAACACTTTTATAATGACTTCTCGGGCTTTGGTGTTTACTTTTTTATGATATGCTTTTCTACTGCTAGAGGAGTGCTCATTCCATCCTTTCAGCACCCTCAATAGTTTTTTGAAACTGTAGCAGTAAAATTGCAGTAGCATCCATTAGGGTCTATGTGGGCTGAAGTTTCTGTTGTGCTGCATAGTCACTTGCTGTGTCTGCTGCCAGCTACTTGCATCTCACTAAGTGAGGTGGAAAAAGAAGGTGTTCAAGAGCTGAGCTGGGATCTAGGCTCAGGCAGCACACACCCAAAGATTAGGAGAATTGTGCCTATGGTATTAGAAATGTATTGACATTTTCAGAAATAAATCATAGTGCTATTTGTGCTATTTAATGGTCCATTAAGCCAATAGATATGTTAGAGCTGGCACAGCTTCTGTGTGCTTCAGTAGCTTTAGATTAGAGTATGTTTTTGAAATGACAGGAATTATTTGGTTTGTGGGGGAAAAAGATATCTTCACATTTTAATGGCACTATTAAAATAATTTTTGTTTGTTATGCCTTTACTGCTTTGCCTCAAGATGCATGTGGATTGTGCTAAAAATGTGGCAGGGGTGAACTATGCTAAATGCGGACATTTTTCTAAGTCTAAACTACAGCTTCTTGTTAGACATCATATGGGGGAGTCAGTAATGTTCTCTGCATTCTCTGTGTACCTTTTCATAGAAGGAGGATGCAAGTGATGTGGGTTAGATTTCACTCACATTCATCTTTGCACTCTGGCAAAAAACCCACTTGAATTCCTGTATGACTTTAGACTTGAGTGGTCATACTTGATTCGATGGTAACATTCCGTTATTTGCAGGCACCTGGAATACAGGACTGGCAGTGAGTTCCAGTCTTGCAAACAAAATGTACTTGTATGTCTGCATTCTTGAAGTGAGTTTTGTTTGTAAAGATGCTTCCCTGAGATCTTTTGTAGAATCTTGAACTGAGAAGAAAAGACTTCTGGTATAAGAAAAACTGAAGTGTTTCTGTGTATTGAATACTACCAGCTGACATCACTAGGTATTACTGAAAATAATCACACAGTGATAGATATGTATATGTGTGTGTATGCAGTAAAAAAAAAACTTTTAAAAAAAACTTTTAAACAGTATAAGCGATTTGGCCCTTAGGGTGAGGGAGCTCATTTAAGAGCCTTGACTTGAATTGTCTCAAACTGGAGCCAGGCTCTGAGCCCTGGGCATATATGCTGAAGTGTAGGCTGCTAGGCTGCTCTCAGTTCAGTGCTGCACTTTGTGAGCCTGAAATATGTTTACTCCAAATTCACATGTTTATGCAGAGATATTTCATGAATTCTGCATGCCAGGTCACACCATCTATGCACATTCTTCTTGCAAAATGCAATTGTGATAGTTGGTGGAGGGAAATCAGATTTTTTTGGGACTGAGGCCAAGATTGTTTATTTTGATACTATTTTTTCCATTTCTTTTGTAAAAGCCAGGAAAAGAAGCCAATTTAAGCTATGGCCATATTGTGCCTCTGGCACCAGAGAAAATAAATCAGTAGCATTTTACTGAGACAATATGTAAATACAGCTCAACCTTCCTCACGTTGATCACTTGATTGCCAGTTTGGCCTCTGTGCAAGTACAGTGTGGCAGAAATGATACTTCTTTAAAACTCGCAAACCAGGACACACTACCATTCAGCTCTCCATATATTGAGCATTTTTCTGGTTTTAATTAGCAACTTTGATATTAAGCCAACTGGCAAATATTTATTTGATGAAGATTCTCCATTCATTAGCAAAATGAGAAAAAATGAATCTATAATAGCATATAACTGCCCCATTAAGCAGCATTAGCTATCCATTTGAGAGCTAATAATGTAAAATACAATTTTCCAACCACCAGATGTTGATGAATAAACTGGTGCTGAATTGGTGGCAGTAAAGCAATAAACAGGTCAGAGGTCAATTAGTTCCACCAAAAAGAAGCAACCCTCTGGGAAAACAGCAGCAATGCCGTGATTTTTATTCAGAATTATGTGAATGCAGCTGAGAGAGACTGACATTCAGGCCAAATTGCTGTTTACCTTTATGGGTTACTGCTGTTTCTTACTGCAGCAAAGCCAGGAGGTCTCAGCCAGGTCTGGGGACTATGGCAGTGCTCTCCCCTCCCCAGGCAGCTGACAATGCTGGATGGTAATTTTGGCCCCACTGGAAATGATGGCTGGACAAAATCCCATCACCTCACTGGGACTGAGAGTCTCCTTAGAGTGTCTTGTTCTGTACAGATATTTGGATATGGCATTTGTATTTGACTTGACATGGTCAAGTCAAAGCCTCTGCATCTCTCCTTGGGTACCAATCCAAGAAAAAAAAGACATTTCTTACATGTAATTCCGTCCTTTGAGAGGAAAACACCTCAGTACATGCCGAGCTTTGATTTTAGGTGACTTGAACAAAGGGAAGATGAGAGCTACAAAATGAGAGCTGAGCTGGAGGGCCCAGCAAGGGTGCACAGGATGAGAGCTGAAAAGTAGCCCCACATTACAAAAAAATCAATGATTGTTCCATTAACTTTGTGCGAGTGCAGGGAGGATCACAGCTTCAGCATTGTTCCTTTCATTTTGCATAATTAAGATACTCAGAAGGAGTGAGTCAAGTTTTCTGTTCCAATACATCTTTCTGAAATAGTGCTACAGAAATTAATCAACTTTTAAAAATTTTATTCTGACCTATCACCTTTCCTTACATCTCTAGTATGTAAATCTTACGCTCTCTGCGTTAAACTATGTTAATATATTCCACAAATCACTCCCAAGGTTTGCTGTATTATGTTGAGCAGAAATGTGATGTGACAGAGAATAGAGAGGAGAGAACACTTGCACCTTTTTGGAGACGCACTCCAACTTTAATTAAGTACAAGTTTTAGAAAATACTCAGTCGCTACAAAAAGTACGCTAGTCCTTACAGTGGCGTTTATTTTCATTTGCACTTGTCCCCTACGAAGTTCTAGCATCTTAGGACAGTGTTGGAAAGTGGACTTACGGGATGAGAAAAAAGTAAATATCCATCATGGAGTGCAAACTGTAATCAGTCATGAGTTGGTAGCATTCAGCATGTGTTACCCGGCAGACAAGAGATGTCAGCGATCCGCTGTGCTTTTTGTGCTGCTGATCATCTTTGTCATATTCAGAGTTTTCTTTCTCTGGAATAATAGATCACTGTTTTTCTGTCTGAATAGCTATTTCCTTCTCCTTGTATACAATACAAAGGCTATCGCTTAAGTATAAAAGCTTCTCATCAAATCTCTGCAGGATGTTCTTTGCCCAAATCTGCACTTTAAAGACACTTTTTGCAGCGCAATATCTGAATTACATCAGATATATGGCAGGGGTTTTTTTCTGAAAATAGCAGCTCTGAGCAGGATTTAGAGTTAAGAGTGGACAAAAAACTGTTGGAAGTAGCTGAGTAGAAAAACTTGTAGAGTTTTCTAAGTAAAATGATGTGGGTTTTTTTTTTTTCAATTCAATCCTCCAAAAAGTCTACGTATTTTTCTTCCCCTCCAAAATAAAGCTGTACTTCCAGAAAATTCCACTGGATGCAATTAGTAGAGATGGTAGAAATAGTCATAGTGAAAGCTGAAGCTGCTTAAAACCTGTAGTGGTTTAATTCTGGAATTAATGCCATGATCCTGCACCCACTGATACTTGTGCTTAGCTTTGAACACATGGAAATCAATTCAACCCAACTGAAAAAGCCCCAAAACTGTTTATGCTTGTAGCAATATAAGTGTTAGATTAGTAAGACAGAGGTGGTGCCAATGAGCTTTCTTCCAGCTGTGCCCCGAGATGCAGGTTGGGGCACCCCAGGGACCCCCAGCCAGGGTCCAGCCCTGGGTCACACAGCTTCTAGCCCGGTGCTTCCCTGACGCGCCAGGTCTGCCTTGGGGGTTGAGCTGAAGCCGATTTTCCCCAACACGAGAGGACGTGTAGCTCACATGATGGGAGAGGGAATTTGATGCGCTGTGGTGCACGTGAGGATGCACAGCTGGATGTGTGAGGATGACACGAGACGTGCTGGTGTAGGTGGCAGGAGGAGAACGCTGCAGGCTGCTACACGGAGCTGTGGATTTAGTGCTGCGCATACTGGAGGCACGGAGTTTCTCATAGGAGGTACTTGGAGAGCCCCAGCACTGGGCTCTGCCTGTGTGTGCCCACGGCCGTGCTCGCCTCCTCTGCACGCCTGGGCACCGCTGGGTGGGGAATCAGCCAAGGGCTAAAGCACCTGCTGAGGGCTGCGTAACCGTGGGGTCCTGGGGGTGCTCCAGGCTATGGGGAGTGGGGTTGGAAAGCACTTTGCTTTCCCTGCTGGGGATGCCTGATGTCAGTTAGTTTCTGATGGGAAGGCTGTAGGCCCGAGTGTGCAGCTGAGCTCTCACTAACATGTATGGAACAAAACATACAAAACATGATGCACGGAGTCTCAGTCTTTCTCTCTCTCCCTCTCCCCGCCCCGCCTTCTAACTTGACTGAAGAAAATCACTGTCAAAGTCTTGGTTTGAACGTCATCGTGCTTTTCTGTCCTATTATTTTTTCTCTACTGTGATTTACAAAAAATCATGTAAATATTTTATGATAGGGCCAATTTTATTCTCTTTTCCCTTAAACAAAGCGCTGATAAATGTTGCTTTGTTTTTGATTGCATCCTCTGCAGTAGCTTTCTGTAAAAGCCCAGAAAAATCCTATACAGACACGTACACACTTTCTTTCACAGAAGAGATACATTGACTTCTTAATGTAGAGAATAATCTTTTTTTTTTTAAATATCACAGTCTTGCATTGTTGTCCTGGTATTAACAGCTGGATATATCTTCTTCAGGCAGATGGATGACTTATTGTGAGTCAAACCCAGAGTGAAGAATTACAAAATGAATTTAAAACAAAGATTTAAGATACTGTTATTAATTGACAGTTTAATTTTCTTCCTTTCCTTTTTAAATATTGCTGTGTGTACTTATACTTACATACGTGTATATATATACACATACGCAGAAAGAGCACTCACCCTAATTTTAGCCTGTATGTCTCAGCAGATGCACATAAAAAAAGAAGAAGAATTTGCTGATGCACGGTTACAATTGGATGTTTGTTTCTGAGAGCCTAAGAACTTGTCAGCCCAGACCCCGTGGCTTTGTCTCCTGTCAGCTTTCACACTTTGCTTATCTGGGACACAAAACAAGTAAACCTTTTAGATAATTCAGCCTTCAGTTAGATTGCATATTTTAAATGCACTGTAAGAATCTGTCATTGCTGCCCACTCTTTTGCATGGGGAGTGCATTTACAGAAAGCCAGCAGTTCTATGCTGTGTCTCTTGGAATGTGCCCTCAGAGTTTCGAGCTTCAAGCTAGCACCCAGCCACCCCGGCAGCTCCCTTATACTGTCCTGTCAATTCATATACGTCAGAGAAGCAGTTTTAAAGAAATGGCTGGTGAGAGCTACCTCTTGGTGATGACAGCTTTTGCAGTCTCCTTGAACTCTGAAAATTCAGGCTGTTCACCTGCCTCTCACTCTATTAATGATGTGGTACCAGGAGGGGGAAGTTGTGGTGGTGGGGGCAGTCACAATAACTATGTGCTTATTATTCTCTGTCACTTTTTTTTTAGTTGTTTCAAATTTCTGAAATGCAAGTTCGAAGAAAGGGTAATTACTTTCTGCAGCGGGCATTCATCTAATGGGAGAGTTATTTGCAATTAAAATATTTTAAGACCTAGGTGAAATGTTGCTAATGATTTTCTTTGTCAGGTCGTTAGGTAGCTTTCAGGCTTCACTGAAGGAAGCAGGAATTTGTTCTCAACATGACCACCGAGGAAGCGTTGTCTTAATTTCTGATGATATCACGCTTGCTTTTTATAACATCATTTTATGATTGTAATCTCTTCTCTTTGTGGGGGGCAGTGATGGAGGAGAAGGGGCTGGATTGCTGGAATCGGAGTCAAGGCACTGGACGTGATACTGCAAGCGCAGTGCAAACGCATTGGGAGCAGGCACTCGTCTTCCTGGAGCTTCTCATACGTTTTCCTTGTTACATTAATGGGTTGACTTCATAGTCTGGAAATATTTTTGTTTGTTCCTTTTTCTTTTCTTTTTATTTTTGTGTGTATGTGTGTTTAAAATGCTGTAACTCGGCAGGCCATGGCTGATGTGTGTGCCAGGGTGCTGTTTATACCAGAGTTGCTTCCCGCAGGGTGTAATTCTGTGTCAGACTGACATTTTTAGTGAACACCACTGATGCCTCTGACAGACAATTGATTTCACAGAACACACCCTATTATATGAATCTCAGATTTGGGCCATCTGCAAGGCACAAAGATCTCTGTGCCTTTATAAAAGAGTTGGTTGCAGGGAGAGAGAATCTGGGCGCCTAGTAGCGATGTTTTACCTGCTGTTGTTTGCAGTTCTGCACACAGCTCAAACCCATTTAAGGCAGGAGCAGAGACGAGAGCATTAATATCTATCTGACCCACTGGCAATGTAAGAAATACTTTTTTATTTTTTTAAACATGTTTCTTCCAAAGCACAGTGAAATCAGATTTCCAAACTACCCAAACACGATGTAAAATGTAATAATTATTTGTCACTCAACACCAGCCACAGATTTGGCCATGGTCCCTGTAAGGGATCTGTGAGAGGATGCTCAATGTCACCTGGACGTTTGTCTTATGATAGTGGACTTGCACAAAGAGAAGTTAAAAATATTTCATCAACAGTGACACAGTTTGATCATAAACTTGCTTTTTAGCCATAGGAACCGGAAATATCTCTCACATTTTTTTTTCCTGGGAGGAGGAGGAAAATTTTTCTCTCTCTTTTTGTGTGTTTCCCCACCCTCCCCACCCCCCCCCATTTTAGTTGTTATTCAGGCATTTAAATCTGTCTAGGATAAGGGACTAAAGAAATAATAGTATTGGAAAAATGTTACAGGTGAATTATGATATTAATGTAGGTACAACATGGTACTAAACTTTTATAATTATTTTCTATAGAAACATCCATCAGACTGTTCACAAATTACTGCATTTTGGTATTTCAGACATTGAATACAAAACTGTTCTTAGAAATATTTTATTGGGAAATCTCACTTTAACTTGTTTTATCTAGTTAGACACCTTTTCATGTCATCAGTAGAGTCTGTTTCTTTATGGTTGGTTTGGGTGTCGTGAAGAAATGAATGCATTTTTACATGAGAAAATTGACATAGAAAAAAGCGTATTTGGTGTAATGTAAGATACACCAGATTTCCTGACCTGTTTTCTTTTACTTCCTCCTGTTTCCCAATGAACTCTTAGATCAGGATGGGTATAATATAATTCAAGTCCTGAACTCACTTATTTAATCTCTTGTCAAAGTCGTACCTTAATGTCTATCCACAACCCTGGTAGAATTAAAAATAAAGAGTGTTGTCAGGTCCGGAAATGTAGTTATTTCACTTGTCATTTCTTGTTAGTCCTTTCACCCATGATCACTGAGTGGATAAAATATTTAAAAGAATGTGCTGTGTTCTATCAAATGCAGTTGAGATGAGCAACAGGGGCTGTCAGCAGAAGAGGTCATCGGGCAATTTCACTCTGCTTTCTTTAGGGGCCTTTGTAAGCCAAGTGTTATGAAAATAGGCCAGTCACACAGAAGGATCCGTGGTTTAAAACATAGTGTGTGTTTCCAATAAGAGAATTTGGCTTGGATCCCAGGGATTATAATGACTTATTGCTGATGTGTAGTACTTCAGGTCTCTGGGAAGTTGGTAGAGCATAAAAATTCATTGGTATGTGACCCAATATAAAGTAATAACGTAAAAACGGATTCAGATCTTTTGTGATGCAGGTATATGGTGCACCTACATTAACTAGGGGATCTGTATCTACAAACTAGCAACATGAAAATGCATAGCGGTGGGAGCTAATAGTTTAAAAGGTTCTAGCTAGATACAGACAGTTTAGGGTGACTTAGGTTTGATTCATAGAGGTCCTGAGCACCTGTTATTGCAGTGTTCAATCGAAGATGTTCAAAGCCGAGTGCCCCAAGATGAAGTCATCAATAACCATGTTCTTTGAGGTAATGTTATGTTCTTTACCAACTGCTGTATGTGCGTAGAGCTTTGTTGCACCGAGTCCTACACCTCATACACCTCAAGCAAAATTATGGCCCTCCTTAGTGAGCTGTAGGGCTTTTGCATATCTGACTGAACCTGCACATCTCATCTATGTAAAGAATTCATATACACGTCAGGGTCTGCTACTCATTGCAAGCACAGAAGGGTGAAGTATGCCTGCTGTTATCTGTTCTGCATACAAAATGAGTGTGGATGGCATAGTTTTTTACCTTAAGGACCATTGACTGCAATCCCATTGAGGTCACATGCAGTGATGTTTTTGCCTCAGTCTTCACTGGCAAGTGATCAAGCCACACTGCCCAAGTAGCAGAAGACAGAGGCAGGGACTGGGAGAATGAATAGCTGCCCACTGTAGGAGAAGATTTGGTTCGAGATCCTCTAAGGAACCTGAAGGTGCACAAATCCATGGAACCTGGTAAGGTGCATCCGTGGGTCCTGGGGGAACTGGTGGACGAAGTTGCTAAGCCACTATCCATCACATTTGGGAAGTCGTGACAGTCCAGTGAAATTCCCACTGACTGGAGAAGGAGACACATAACCACCATTTTTAAAAGGGAAAAAAAGAAAGACCCAGGGAACTACAGGCCACTCAGTCTCACCTCTGTGCCCAGCAAGATCATGGAGCAGATCCTCCTGGAAGCTATGCTAAGGTAGATGGGAAATATGGAGGTGATTGATGACAGCCAACATGGTATCATTAAGGGCAAATCATGCCCTGACAAATTTGGTGGCCTTCTAGGATGGGGTTACAGTGCTGGTCGGTAAGGGAAGAGCAACTGATGTCATTTACCTGGACTTGCGCAAAGCATTTGACACTGTCCCATGCAACATCCTTTTCTCTAAATTGGAGACACATGGATTTGACAGGTGGAAGACTTGGTGAATGAGGAATTGCGTGGATGGTTGCACTCAAAGAATTGTGGTCAATAGCTTGATGTCCAAGTGGAGGCAAGTGACAAGTGGCATTCCTCGGGGGTTGGTATTGGGACCAGTGCTGTTTAACATCTTTGTTGGTGACACAGACAGTGGGATTGAGTGCACCCTTATCAAGTTTGCTGACAGCACCAAGCTGTGTGGTGCAGCTGACATGCTGGAGAGAAGGGATGCCATCCAGAGGGACCTTGACAAGCTTGAGAAGTGGGCCTGTGTGAACCTCATGAAGTTCAGCAAGGCCAAATGCAAGGTCCTGCATATGGATCAGGGCAATCCCAAGCACAAACACAGACTGGACAGAGAATGGATTGAGTCTAGCCCTGCTGAGACGGACTTGGGGGTGTTGGTTGATGAGAGGCTCAACAAGACCCAGCAATGTGTGCTTGCAATTGAGAAAGCCAACTGTATCCTGGGCTGCATGAAAAGAAGCGTGGCCAGCAGGTTGAGGGAGGTGATTCTGCACCTCTACTCTGTTCTTGAGACCCCACCTGAAGTACTGCATCCAGCTCTGGAGTCCTCAGCATGGGAAAGACATGGACCTGTTGGAGCGCATCCAGAGGAGGGCCACAAATATGATCAGAGGGCTGGAGCACCTCTCCTATGAGGACAGGCTGAAAGAGTTGGGGTTGTTCAGCCTGGACAAAAGAAGTCTCTGGGGAGACCTTATTGCGGCCTTCTAGTACCTGAAGGGGGCCAACAAGAAAGCTGGAGAGGTAATTTTTACAAAAGGCATGTAATGACAGGACAAGGAGTAATGACTTTAAACTGGAAGAGGGTAGATTTAGATCAGATATAAGGAAGAAATTCTCCACTGTGAGGGTGGTGAGGCACTGGCACAGGTTGCCTAGAGAAGTTGTGGATGTCCCATCCCTGGAAGTGTTCAAGGCCAGGTTGGATGGGGCTCTGAACAACCTGGTCTAGTGGAAGGTGTTGGCAGAGGGGTTGGAACTGGACACTTTAAGGCCCCTTCCAACCCAAACCATTCTATGATTCTGTGATCTTGGCTTGTGTTAGAATGGACACAAAAACACAGTCCTAGTAATAGGTTGGGATGCTAAATTGCACTTTATCTCAACCTGTCTCCCACTGCCTTGTAAACGAATGCTTTCACAGGCATCATCATTATTTTAATACTGTGTTGGAACTTGAATGTTTTTGTTTTTTTAATAGTGTTCTGAGAGCTTCCAGTAGTACTGCACTTGTTGACAGCATCTTTTCCATTCATTCCTTTCTGAAGAGTTGGGGTTTTTGGTTTTTTGTTTCCTTGTTTTTCTAATCAACTGGAAACTCATCCCAGCTGAATCCTGTCATTTTTTTAAAGACAAACATAAATCCCTTTCCCTCTCCTCTCTTCCTCCCCCGCCTCCCCTGAAGGTCATGTGTACCTTTATCAGACAAATCTCAACTTCTTTTTTTTAATGTTGTGTGAATGAAACTCATGGCAGCACTGTAACACCCAAGTGAGTACAACATCCCAGTCTATTGGTTGATGTTCAAATGCATGATGGCAGATGGCAGATGCAGAGGGAGAAAAGGAAATAAAGGACATGAAGTAATTAATCCAACATCAGACATCAAGTCATGGGCAGAAATAAAATCTGCACCTTTTTCTTAGGTGTCTTTGCCCCTGTTTGTTTCTTCAAAAAAAGAAAGTACCATAATGTGGAGACTTTTGTGTCCCTATCTTTCCCTCTCAGTATTTGAGTACAATTTTGATTTCCTTTTTCCTAATAGGTCTTTTCCAAAAAGATGAATAATGACTGGTAATATTTTAGGTTTCCAGGCAGCCTTCTGCAGATTTGAGATGTTTGTAAGTGGACCAGATTTAACCTTTGAGTTGTCCTGCTTCCAGCATAGAGATGGTACCACTGGACAAAGATATTCTGCAGTTATTACAGGTATTTTATTAACTTCCGTTCTCATGACAGCAGGGCTCACCATTCAGCCTTTGAATGGAAGGGTTACCTGGATGATAGATAAATTATATTCTGGTTTATCTCTAAATGTTAATAATGGTAAAAAAGGAGGGCTTCTAGTTCTATTATATCTATCAGTATGTGTCCTGCCTGTCCTAAGAACATTCTCTATTTGCGAGGATTTACTTGAATGTTGCAATTATACAATTAACATATTTACCCTATGCACATAATTATATGTAGTTACTGTAATCATGTCAATATGAGATACGGAAAAAAACCCTGCATTTAATAAGTGCCAGTGAAATTCAGATGAGAAACTCAGCATTAAAAGAACGTTAAGGGCTTGATATGACACCAAAATGATTCATATTCAAATACCACAGAAGAATATGGGATTGCCAGAGAGCTGCTGGCTTTAAGTATTCAGATACTCGTCTTTTAGTGCTAATTTCCTTGACTGTGTGTGGTTCATGGCAAGCTTTTCTGAGAGAATAAACTCAAGTGCAGTGACTAACAAATTTCTATAGGTATTATACAAATACATACACAAGAGGATGTACTTAAGGTGTTCTGAAAGTGATTGTTCTTTAACTACTACAAAACGATAGCATGTCTGGACAAACCAGTGCAACAGCTCAGACCCGTTGCTTTAGGATGGAGTGGAAGAAAGAGCAAACTTCCGCAGTTGCCACTCTAGCCTCGAAATGGTGTAAATAAGTAAGTAGCCTAGGATGCTATTGAATAGCATAGTTATTTTTCCTAAGTTAGAAGCTGGCATTGACATTGAATTGTTCTTCCAGACTTCTGATACTACCACATATTAGGAGAAGCACCATCGTGTCAAAGGTCACACATACTCCAAGGTATAGCAGAGAGGCAGTCATTTAACTAGAAAAGTTGGGTGAACCTGCAGGGACTTCACATGAATGGAAACCAGAAAGGAAGATCCTGCCAACATTCACCTTTTCATTGTTTGTCCCAAGATGAACTGGTATGGTTTTGAGTCTTTCCATTGTCTGAAGAGCCCTCATGGTCTACTGGGAAGACAGTAGATACAACATAACCATTCTTGAAAGAACAACTATGCAAAAGAATTGATGTTAAAGTTGTGGTTTGCAGCTGAATTGCTGTATTTTGAGATTATAGGTAAGTTCCTTATTCAGTGCGTAACAGGGCAGGAGGGAACACTGAGAGGTCACGTAGCCCATGTCTCTGCGCCAGAGCAGGCTTAACTATAGCTAAACTGTACATGACAGGGTGTTTCCAGACAGGTCTTAAAAACCTCCAATGACGTAGAGTCCCCAGTTTCTATAAGTAATCAATTTCAGGACTTCATTTTTTGTAGCTACCTTGAAGACTTTTGTCATGTCTCCCTTGAGGCTAGACTGGTAGAAAGCCAGCAGCAGCTTGCAGGGAGCTCAGAACGACTGCCTGCTTCTCTCTTTTCCTCCTCCTGCTTTTGATTGCCTTTTTCAGTTATCTGAAGTGTCTGCTTATATAGCATGCTGTGAGTCAACAGGGTTTATAGAGGGGGTAAAAGGGCCTATTTTGAGCACTTAAGCCACCTGCTACAACTCTGAATGAGTAGAAATGTAAGTGGAATTGCAAAATATTGGTTTTTCCAATATTTCATTTTTGGAGATGGGAAAAGCAAGTTCCTCTGTCGCAGAGGAAATGCAGTGAGAAGAGGAAAGTGCTCCATGAGTCATTCCTGGCGGAGGGACTGCATCTCAATGGTGTAGCCAGATTACTGTCACTCAGTCTTACAGGAATATATCTAAGGTGAAGATGAATATGAAAAATTTCCCTTACAAATGCTTCCCAGAGGTGACTTGCATCAGCATGCAAAAGCCAAGTGGAAGGTGATTGCACCCCTAAAATCTTTAGTCTCCCAGAATTCGCATATGTCTACGAGTTTAAGATTCCTCTTAAATGCATACCAATTTCCCTGACGTGGAATGTAGCTGTAACTAACTTTTAGATGATTTACATGATTGAGATTATATACTACATGGCAGAGATAACTGGCATAAACTGTTGAGAGATCTCCTGGGTGTTGAAAGCAGCGTATGGGATGCTATAGGCAGATCACGAAAGTGTTATGAGTGACTGCTTTTTGTTAATGCACTGATTAGTAGAAAGCAGCTAACTCTTTCAAAATCTTCCTTTAGGAATTTGTATTCCTACTGTAGAAATGTTAAACAGAATTCCATGTTGTGTGTCCAAAACAAGCTGGCTCATACGTATAATACGTACTGTGCCAGGTCTTGTCTTACCACAGACCCATCAGTCTCCCATCAGGAGTAACCATTCTGAAATACTACGAAGTCCTGACTACCTTTTTTGAATAGCTTATGACTTGTCTCCAAAGCATAGTTGCATCTAGAGGCTATTACCAAACGAGATAGTACAACCTGGTACCAGCCACTGGTTCAGCATACAGAAATACAGCTGTTAAATGAGAAACAGTAGTTTTGTAACTTTAATTGCTAATTAAAAGTATACTTGATGTTCTGTGACCTTGAGACTATGCATTCAAGTGCTAAAATGTGACTTCTATTTGACAGATACTGTTCTGATGTGACCTATATTTCACAGATATCATTGTAATTGGTCGCTAGCACTTAATAGCAGCATAAAATATTTTTTTTCCTGAATCTCATTCATTGACTAACGTCTACTACATCATTAATTTGTGTGTAGCTGTATTGTTGTGGTTGTGTTGAGGAGATTCAGATGTTCAGAATTGCATTGGTTTTCCTTTGAGTATTTTAAACATCTCAAATTTTTGCAGGTTTAGAATAGCTAATTCAGAAGAAATTATAGATATTATAAGGAAGATGGGTTAATTCTCATAAAGGGTCAAATTCTAAAAAAAAAAACAACAAAGGGGTTTAACCATGTTTACTGCATGCAATATTGAAGCTTTACTGTTCTGAATGTATTTCATAGGCTGATGTAGGGCAGAAGTGTTGAAGACTATGCTTTGTTCTGATAACATCTGCAAAAGCAGATATGTCTTCTGACTTTGCTCATTGTCAAGCCGCACAGCACTTTTTTCAGTTCTGTGTGTCACTTAGCCTGGAGTAAGGCTTCATCACTGTGAAAAATGTGAAGTCTGCTTTAAGTGATATAAAAGGAATATTATGCTTTGAGAGGAACGCAGCACTTTAGAGAAGAGGATGTCTTGTGTTATCACAGGTTGTAGCTTACCCTGATGATCAGCACTAATTTGGACTAGAGTTTAAAACAATAAGAGATGGTATCCTAGAATCTTAATGAAAGTATGAAAAAGTGGGAGCAAGTTCTTCACTCTTATAAATTTGGGCATCTCTTTAATTGTTTCTAATGCTCACTTATAACAGATAAAGATCTGAATGTTGACTGCTAAAGAGGAAGACAAGAAGTTCTCAAGGAATTGTTGTGGAGCAGGTGGATATTCTTCATCAGGCTACACAGTGCATTGAGCGTGAACAGCAGCTGCTTGGGGAAGAGCTCTAAAAATGTGCTCTTGCAAGTCTCCAGGAACAGACTTTAAAGCAGAGAGAG
>NW_010548121.1:81017-115892 GCF_000687285.1 Phaethon lepturus | reverse complement strand
GTTCAGCAGCCAAGCAGAAAAATATATTTAACAATCACTATTCTGTTTACTAATTACCATTGGGAACCCAGGAGAAGTGATGCTTTTACAGTGTAATCAGCAAAAAAGTTCTGTGGTCTCAGGCAGTTTTGCTGAGTTGGTACAATCCTAGATAAGGTGTTTTTAAGTGCAGATTTCTTAAATTCCCTTTAGGAAGAGAAAGAAGAAAGTCTGAAATCCCTCCTGAACTGAATTTTTAATTGTTGCTATTTCCCTATCACCCCAAGATTTGGGACCTGACTAGTCAGCTTCTAGCTGCAGAAGCTTTCTTGTCAGGACAGTCAGGAGTGAAGCTGGACTTAGAACGTGGTGTAACTGCATGTTTCTGTACCATCCATAAAAAGAAAATAAAAAATCATTTTTGCTTTGCTTGAGTTTTAAAGGGGCAAAGCTCACAACAGAGTTGAATTGAGAACATTTTCTCCCAAATCCAGTTAACTTCAGTTCCTGAGATAGTTTCTGTGATTGTGAGATGAAAGGTCAAAATGAGCAAAAAACCTCAATTTGTTAAGAAGTGGCTTCTTGAAAAGATAAGGCTATATTCCTCCCTATATACTTATAATATAGTTTAGTGTCTACATAAAGTGTCCTTAAAATACTCCCTTTCACTTTTCTATTCCTAGGGAAGGTTATGGAAAACCAGATTAGGATTTGGGATTTCTTAGTAAAAAGAGGTGATTCCTTTCTCCTCCCTGCAGTTCACTTTTCCCATGTGTAAAGGCAGGCTAGCAGTGTTTATTTGATGAAGAGCTTTAGGGCCATGTTGTTATCTCAAATGCTTTGTAACTGGAAACATCTTACCTAGTCATAGTTTTACCATTACTGCTAGTAATGCTAAAAAAAAGAAAGGGAGCAGTAATAAGCCAGCTGGCATTCACCTTTAGCAGTGCTTTGTGCCTGACTGTTCATGCCTTCTCATTTACAAGCACAAGAAACAAGGAACGGTGTGTCCAGTGTTTCTGCCAAGGATCCTCATCTTTGTGGCTCCGGACTCCAGCTGCCAACAGGGCTCCCTGGCTCTGCAGCATAGGACAGGGCAAAGAAGATGAGAGTTGACCTTATGGCTTTAAAAAAGAAGAAGAAAGAAAAAAGAAGTTTGGTAGAAAAGGAGAGAGTGGTTTGCTTTCTTCACCACTCTGAATGACAGTGATTTGTGGGTAGGTTGGAACCAGGGATCTGACAGGAGAGAAAGCAATGACTTTTGTGTTGTGGCCAAATTAAACTAGAGGTTGAAGAGCTGTTGAAATATTTCTATCCTAGGAGCACATTTTGGGCTTTTATGTCAAAATTATTCTGAAAGATCTTTAAGACACTCCCATATGCACCAGGAAAGATCTTCTGATTGATGTTATTAGGCTGCTTATACATTTCCTCCAAGAGTTGAATTCACTGGGCAGAAAAGTCTCTTTTGTCAGTTTTTCTACTGAGCCGTGGTGTGTTCTCTGGTAGGAAAGGCCACGGTTTCACAGACAGTCTTAGAAGTCCTGAGAGAAGGAAACGTACTTTCGACAAGTACAGTTGTGATTGATGTTATTAGGCTGCTTATACATTTCCTCCAAGAGTTGAATTCACTGGGCAGAAAAGTCTCTTTTGTCAGTTTTTCTACTGAGCCGTGGTGTGTTCTCTGGTAGGAAAGGCCACAGTTTCACAGACAGTCTTAGAAGTCCAGCATGAGAGAAGGAAATGTACTTTCGACAAGCACAGTTGTGAAGGAGCTGGTCCTCTGAATATTTGTTTGTGCTTTGTTGTTGGCTGTATGTTTGTCTATTCCATGTCAGAAAGAACACTGGAAAACAAATGAGAGGTTTGGAACCACTCAGAATATTTTCTTCAAAAAGAATTCTGTAATTACAAAACCATTTTCCCCCAGTATTTGGAAAATCAATTTTGCTTACATTTCTCTTGTAAAAACAAAACAAAACAAAAACCCAAAATGAACCAACCAACCAAATAAAACACCCAAAACCAAAACAAACCTAAACCCAAGGGATTAAGTGTTTTGATTGTGTCAAAAGTCTATTTCAATTTCTGTAAGAGGGAGCACTTTTACAAATTCCAAATCAACATTTTAGCAATGAAACACAAACAAAAGTATATTCTTATGATCTTAAAAAGCTGAAAACCAGCCCCTGAGATATTGATGGAGCTCAAGCTAAAGGAAAAAAAAAAATCCCAGAAAATGAATTGCTACCATTGTCATCATAGCTGCTAGTCAATATATGGTGCTGGTTTTCAAGGACTAAAAATCTTTTGTTTTGAACTTACTGACATTGTCTGATCCAGCATAAATACTGATAGTAGAGAAGGGCTGCTGCTGTCAGACAAAGCCTTAGGCTGCTGTGTAGCTTATAAGCATGAGGGTTATATCGGACATACTTATTTTGAACGTGTCTCCTTCCATGTTTCTTTTCACCGAATGTATTTTAGATGCACATGAAGAACAAATACAGTAAATCAGTGTGATAAATTCTGGTGACAGTGATTCTTCTGTAACATCCGTTGTATTAGGGTTACCAGGAAGAGAAATCGAATCTCTGTGGTATGTGGCACGAAGAGAAGAGAGGGAACGCTTTGTTTCTGCCCATCTCATGCTTTCCATTTGCTGCCCTGCGTGCCTGCTCCCTGTTCCCCCTGCAGCCTAGGTCTGGCTGTTCAGACCTATAGCTGCAATTTTTGCTGTGATCTATGCTGCTGTAGCCTGAAGCTTACAGCTGTGCCCAGCCGCCTTTGTGCCTTTGCTGTCGTCATCTTGGCTATTTACTCTGAAGCTCGGTGTTACAGAGGGTGCGCCATACCATGTGCATGTGCTTCAGTTTTGTGGCACAGATGCTGCCTGACACTGGCTTTCTGAATTTTGTTTAAATTCTGCATAAGGGGGATCTCCCCTGAAGTTTTGTTTTCCTCTTGCAGTCCCTCTTTCCTGTGCTGCTATATACTACACACTGAGACGTTTCCTTCCAGTGCTGCAAACCTGCTGATTGTTGCAATTTACTTGTTTTTAATACAGACCATGCTTCCCTTCTCATCCTCTCCTTCCCCATGATGGTTTTGCCTGGGAAAGCAGTCCCAGCTAGAGCCCACAGTCTGTTTTGGTCCATTCCTCCATGTACTGGGAGGTTTCACTTGAAGTCTTGTTGTGTGAAGGTCTTGTTTCTGCCTGCAGCTGTGATAATTTTTCTTTACAGTTTATTTTCTGGATACAGCCTTTCTGTAATGCCTTCATTTGAGAAAGAGGATCTGTGACTTTCACATGATGAAAGTCTTGTTGCTGCAAAATCTTCCCAAGAGCATCAACAGAGAGCAGTTGTGTAGCAGTTGCACGTAAGACAAATGTATGTCCATGCAACCTAGCTGTTTCTGAGTTCTCCTTTCCAGACGCATGCGAGATCCCTGCTGCCCACTGCACCAGAGATGATGGGTTGAGCTCTCTGAATCTGAGCAAAGACAAAATGCTGCCTCTGGTTTCTCAGGCTTGGTTTTGGGGGGGTTGTATACCAGCAACTGTTACATGTCTTCTAGCTGTGTCCTTTGCTTCCACAAATGAGGTTTACATGTCATGTAATGTAGCAATTTATGACTGAACATTTCAGTAACAAGTAGTCCTGTCTGCCATGACTGCTTAGCAGTTAAGACTCTAATAAGAGTTAATCTCAAAGTCCTGGTGATGGTTTTTAGGACACTTGCAAGAAATAGCCAAAAGTACCTGAAGAATTTAAGCCTTACCTGTATGACTTGCTTCAGGAAATAAGCCGTTTCCCTGTTACCCTAATGTTGTGGCCGTGCTGCTCCAGAGCCCATCACCTTTACTCTTTCAGTGTTCTCATAAACAAAGACATCTATCCAAAGTAAAAGAAATTTTATTTCTCCATGGATTTATTCTGGAACAATCATGTCAATTCATTGTCCCAAGTTAGACAGAACCTGATCTGCACAGAAAGTCCAAAGATTTCTGGGTGCTAATACTTCTAAACGCTTTAGAAAAATCTCACCCTTTATTTTCTGGACCTCAGTGACTTGACTGGAAACCTGTCTCACTAAACAGCTGAGGACAGAGTTAGGAAGTAACCTGAGTTTGTATTTTTCTGCCCTTCAGAAGTTATACTTAAAAGGTAGAAAAACCAGATCTGCTTCTCAGTCTAATCTGACCCATACTAAATCATTAACCATGTTAGTCTCATCCCCTCAGTTTAAATGTGAGTAGATGCTTATGCATTTCTTAATATAGTTTTGCTTTTAAATGATTCATATTCTGTTTCATCATTTTCATTGCACTTTATATAAACCTGGCAGAGGCCTGAAGGACCTTTACTCTCTCCAGCTTGTCACTCCAGATGGCTTTGCATTTCCACAGCAGATGAAATGCTCTGGTCATGGCAGTGCAGTTGCATGCATTTGCTAATCCACTTTGCCAATCTCCCAGACCCTTATAGGATGCTTCTGTGCACCACATTTGAAGAGTTTGCATTTAAATTGGCTTTTGAAATCATGTTTCATTTTCTTATTTTAATTACTGTCCCTGCTGCTCTCATAGTTAGTTGTTATACTCTGCTGGAATACTTAGGGACTATTCAGGTTTCTTGTGATTTTGGTAATAAATTTAGATCTGATCTTACTGCTATTCTACCAGGATCTAAATACCTAATTAGTGTCTCCATGGTATTTTGAGTAACACAAAACATCTGTAGTAAAAATAGGTAAAAGAGTAGTATCTCCATTTTACTGATGGTGAACTGAACTTCTGAAAGATTAACTGATTTGCCTTAAGATGCTCGAGAGACTGTGGCTGAATCGGGGACCTCCATTCTTCGTGGCTTGTATGACTTCTGCCTCATAAATTCATGAAACCTTGTGGGATCAGACCCACAGCAGCAGCTTGGAGAACCAATCTTTTCCCCTAGAATCGGTAGAATGAGATGCTTCACAAGTGCGGTTTCACTAAAAACAGTGGGAAAATGTTTCTGACTATTAATTGACTTTTCATCTCCATTAATACATTTGAGTCAGAAGTGGTATGAAATATTGTGACATTTGCAACTAAATCGCAGTTTGGACTGTGTCTGGGTCAGCCGGGAAAGTCGTACTCAGCACGCTGAGCCAGTGTATTTCGGAAACTCCCCTCTAGGCAGTTACTGGGTGGCAAACATGCTTCATATTGGTAAAGTGTTGTTCTTCTGAAAAACAGTCCTATTCTGTTACTCTGAAATATACTTACTTAAAATTATGGTGTTATTGTGTTTCTCTGAGTCTGTCTTTGGGTAATCCTCTGGCTTTTGCCTCAGGTCTTGGTGTATGACAAGTCAAACCATGCTGTGACACTGGTGGCTTCAATTTACTACCCCCTTTTGTAGTACTCAAAGTAAAGATAGCAAATTGATGCTGTAATTAGTGTTTTTGCTACTTTTGAAGTACTTCCGTACCACAGCAGATTGTATCTCATTCCGCTTTCAGGACCAGAGGCTTTTTTCCATTTGCCTGGTCCCCAAGAAGGGTTCAACATTGCATGCAGGGATGTGCACGTTGAAGATGCTCTGCTTTGACCTCTCTGGGGTTAACACGTTGCACAAGCCTGTGAAAAGGGAGGAAAGCACTCCTGAATTCATACTTTTTCAAGAAAAGTCTTACACAATCATTACCGACAGCTTGTGAAAAAAACAGAGACCCGGTGCGTGGTATAGGCAGATCTAGTAGGCTGTCTGTCTTCCTGTCTGTCTGAGACTCATGGCTCCTGGCAGCAGCCAGGAGGCATAACTGGGTAAGCGGACATTGCTGAGAAGCTGTAATAAAGAGGAGACTTCAGTGGTTGAAATTCTTGGTTATACTTAAGACTGATTTTTAGCTGTTATAATGTTTAGAAGGCGGAAATGTGGGGCATTGTGTTTTCATACCGCTTGTGCAGAAGCTGTGTGGGACCAGTTGGGACCAGCTGTTGTGCTTTGCAGTGATTCACGTTACAAAAAATGAATGTTTAGAAATCAGATGCAAGAGAAAGACTTGCAGTTTTCAGCAGGGCTCAAACTGCTTGGCCACTTGGCTCTGTCTTTTTGTAGGTCCTTACTGATGCATTGTGAGTTCAAATTTAGTGCTAGAATGAATTATTCACCACTGAAGTCAAAAGAATTTTCAGCTCAAAGTTTCAGGCTGTTACTTCTAGCCCTGATAGTGAGAGGAAGCACTAGATAGATAGAGGTGCTGCAAGAGTTCTTAATTCAATTCAATTATAATTAACCTGGGACCAGAAAAAAGGAAATCTGCATGTCTCTTGAGAAAGGATAAACATGGTGGGTATCTCAGACCATTTTTTTCAATCCCTTGTTTGTGTAGTATGGAACTTTTAAGAGGATTTTAGTCTTTATTTTGTTTATTGGAGGATTCTAAGCAGAGGTTATTTATTGCTGCAGTTGAAATTTTTTAGGATATTTCCTTGAAAACAGACCCATTCAAGTTGGTAAGCTCCAAAATCCTCATTTCTCATCCTTCTCCTCCTGTGACATGTGAAGCTGCCAGAAGATTACAGGTGTATTAGGTTAAGTGCCTATGAAAAGGGGAAGAGTTTTAGCCAACTAGTTCCAAACTTCTCTTCTTGCAATCTATAGCAATGACATTACTATCGGATCTAACGTCATGGCTTAGCCTAACCCTCCAGTTATGCACTTAGAAAGTCACAGCCTGTCAGAATAGCATTAGTGTCATTTCCAGCACCTCGCCTACCCACTGCCACCTCGGATCACGCCTGAAATATTAACTCATGTGCTCTCTTGTAGTGATAAAGGAAGGATGATCAGCTACTTGTCAATCTGCCTTTCAATCTGAGCTTCTAGCTTTCTCATAAATGATACTACCATTAGCTAAAACAAAGTGGGTGGTTTTTCTCATATTTCTCATCTATTTTCACATTGGAGAGGAATCCAAAATGACATATCCATGCTCTGAGCTTAGAGATGCTGCAGACTGGATTGCAGAAAGCCTTCTTCAGGTCTCGGTGGGTGGCTGCTCACCAGTCGCTGCCATGGCTCTGAACCTTTACTTGGGCACATAACTCACGTTTAGGAACGACATCAACAATTGTTGCTGTAGAGGAGGATACATCTCCATGTAACTAAGCTCTCAGCATTTCTCGGGGTTCCTGCTAGTTACTAATGCCAGAGACTTTGTCTCTGGAAGACCACAATATTTTGACTTGCATTTTTCTCACCAGAAGGAAAGTTGAAAATGAGGGAGCAGTCCACTCTCTCAAGACGCCTACTGTCAGGAAGAGGAATTTTTTTATGACTCCAGTAAAACGTACAAAGCACTCAAATTTCAGTTAAGATATTGGTTGTTGAGTATTTCTTTCTGTCTGAGATAAAGGGAAGCAAAATAATTTTAAAATTATATCCCTGGGGGAAGATAAGGATACCAGGCTTATTGGTTACAAGGAAATCCCTTAGCTACTTGGGCAGTTTAAAGGAGCCTTAGAGTAATTGTAAGTCAGGTCTCTGTCAGGTGCCTGTGTATAACTTTTTAGCTAAAAAAAAAGGAAAGAAAAAAGAAGTGTTATGTAAATCTTCTAAGCAGCACATACAATAACATACCCTTCGTGACAAAATTAAAGCCTGGAAAAGCGTGTTGCTTTGTCAGGGCTTGTGCTTTTGTAGGTATTCTCTGAATTAAACCAGTGTACATCTTAGCACTCCACTTGGAGTTGGAGCATGTCATATAATGCATTGTGCTGCTCTGTCTTCTGCTAGCAGATAGCTCAGAGCTGGATCACTTCTGAAATGTGCTGCTAATGTTTTGGCACTCTGGGGAGTGGTTTCATAAGCTGTTTTTAATGTTCTTGATTAGTTTGGTATCAATTACCTAGTGATTGTTTTTTGTACAAATAGAGGATCTTACACATTTGGAGTAAGCTTTTACAATTGTGTGTTTAATTTGCATGGTCTGTTAGCAAAACACTGAAAAAAATTCTTTTGGTCAAGTTTTCATCAGGCTGATGAGAGTTTCTTTTTAGTCTGAGACTACAGTGGTGGTTGGTAGTATCTCAGAGACTGGCCTACTTGAAGGAAAAAAAAAAGAGGGGGGGGAAGGGTAAGAATCATGAATTGGGAATCCCTAATCCCAGAATGCATTTGTGTGGAAGGAAAGAAAATACTCATCTCTGACACAGCCAGTCCAGGGATTTATAATAAAACTGGAGCTGCTTCACCCTCATCAGTTCTGTCTTCATGATACTAAACAGTTTGAAATCAACTGTAGGCTTTATTAAGTCTCCTTTCGTTTAGAAATTTCCACCTAAGTGAAAATGGTAGCACTTCTGACTCTTCCAGGCTAATTTGCAGTGTGATTATAGAATAAATTAAGGGCTATTAATGAGAGACATCTCCTGTATTATCTGCTTCATTTTATAGTTATTTAGAAGCAACTTACGGAACAGCTACCATAGTCACAACCTAAAAAGATAGGGGCAGTAGCAAAGCTTGTGAGCTAAAATCCAGTGTTGCTACATGCATGAAATCATAGATAAGTGTGACAGGATGTGACATCTAAGATATAGTTTGACTTACCAAGGAGGGACAAAGATAAGACAAGACATACTGCCTCTGGAGGGGAAAAAAAAAAAAAAAAGAGAAGAGAAGAAAGATTCACTATAGGAATCATTTTGATTTTTGAAAGAAATCACAACGCTTCAAAATGGTTCTGCTATAATGGTTATAGCATCAAAAGCAAGGATAAACTCCTGGGAAGCTATATTTGCAGTGTTTCCATTTAACCATTTCAAGGCAGGGAGTGGATAAAATACAGGAACTGCCCACAGCAATGACTCCTCTTCCAACACTTGTAGTTTACTCATGTTCTCGATGTGGTTTATAGGGCTGAGTAGACTACATCCATAGCTTTTCCCCTTCTGAGACTTGCTGTCCCCCAGTAACCCTGACTGTTGTAACTGAGGCCCTTGTTAATAATTGTTTTCTCTTCCTCTCAACCCCATTGCAGTGAATGCAAAAAGCTTGCACAGAGCAGGCAAAGAAATACGTGCATAAGAGAGTGTGAGGCTGTTTGTTGTTCTCTGTGATAGCAACAGTGCTGGTACTGCCACTTGTGTTCACTTCCATTCTGCACAGTATGAATGACCATATGAGATCAGGGCAATTGGGATCTGGCCCTTTGCCTTTCTGATTTTGCACATCAAGAATTTGTTCGTTATAAAAGTGATAAAAGTCATAATACAATATTCTTATGGATAGGGCTACAAAACAAATTAAAAAAAACCAAAAAAAACCAAAGAAAAGGCAGCTTACAAGATCACTGAAATTTTGGTGTTAAAACTGGTGTGTGGCATTGGTGTACATGGAAATGATTTGACTACACTGCAACCAGCAAAAGGCCCCAGTGACCTTGGTGAAGGCTCTGGACCAGGGTCGATCTGAGCGCAGGCAGACTGATACCTGTGAATACTGCTCAAAAAGCCAAATTAGCACGTACTTTTGCATGATCTATCTTGCTGCCTGGGCATTTTCCCACAGTGCTTGGAGCTCTGATTAAGGCAGTGAAACATAAATCACTAAGGCACATGTCAATGAAGCCCTTATGATGCCACTGGGGATAGAGGAATCATATCCTCTTACTGCTTTAATCGTGAGGCTGGAGTCCATTAAAAATCCATTTAAATCTATGAACTGGTGCTAGTTTTAAACTGGTAATTTATGTCCAGTGGATATTAGCAGCATTTTTTTCTGCTGTATCTGAACTATTGCCAAGAGTGGCTCTAGCTAACCTATGATATTCATGTTCAGGCTTACACAATATAATCTCCTTCACTTTCTGGGTATTTATCAGCAGGCAGCAGTAATGGGTATTGTCTGAATCAAAGCCTCTTATAGAATTGTTGCAAACCCAAATGAAAAGACTGGAACAGCTCACCATTAGCACGTGGCCAGTATTCCAAACTGGGAATTGATCAGTGGATTTTCTGTCATCATCTTTTAAACTGCATTTTGGAAGGCCTCAGAAGAAATTCAGTAGTACGTACGCAATATCCACAGTCACCTACCAGGATAAGCTGTACAATAATAATCAAACAAATGCTTCTGGCAAATGAGGGCAAATTCAGTCTAGCTAATTACTTGATTATTTTTCGAGTTTGAGTGTTTCAGAGGCACTCTGTCCGTGTACTCATATGATTTTTAAGAGAAGATGTTCTGCAAGGTAAGAGTTCACACACACAGTATGAGATCTTCTCCTCCATGCCAGTTTTTTTGCATGGTGGCCTGCAAAGGTGGGGCAGCCAGCTCCCCATTTCTAACTGACCAAAATCAGATTCTACAAATCCGTCCAGTTGAAACAGTGCAGAATTGGTGTATGTTGTACTGTTAATATACTAAGAAACACTGAAGAAAAGCAGCAGCAAGAGCACAGCCGGCATCTGTATTACTGCGCTTACAAGCAAACGACGTAGAAGCAAAGACTACTTGGGCAGATGTATCTGAGGCTGGGATGGTTCTGGTAGCTTATGGGCTGCAGAGTCTGGGTAGGGTCATGACCTGCTTAAGGTAATCTGACTTTTCCCCTCTGTACTGTAAAAAGCTTCTAACTGCTCTATGGCAGTTTCCATTTCACTTTTCTTGCAGAAATGGACTTTGACTCACAGAGGCCAATGTCTTCTCATTTTCTCATGGTATTAAAAAAATTCTGGAATTTAATGCAAAGGGATGCAGAATCTTTTGTTCCACTCTTAAATGATGCTCCAAAATCCCGAGGACTGTGGGTAGTTCAGCTATCACATCAATCTCTCCTTGCTGGGCCTTTTCAAACCTTCGTCTCTAGTCACTGTGCTTCCTTTGCCTTCTCCGCCTCTGCTCCGCAGGTCTGCTGCCCAGCTCCCCATGGTGCAACCAGCTGAGCTGCCAATATAGCGCAGGTGTACCCCCAGCGAGTGCTGCAGGGACACGCCGGGGCAGAGAGGATGGTTACCTATTCACAGTGTGTCTGTCTCCAGCTATTTTGTCCATCTGTTACAGTTTCTTACTACTAGCAGGTGAGTGCCAAGCCCTGGAGGGCTACAAAAGCAAAAAGGAAACTGGCACTTGAAGGGTGATGAGATAAGCAATAACATTGGATGTGAAGGTGTGGATCGCAGTTGGAGATCCATAAAGGGATGTAGGAGCAAATGCTGAAAGTTGTGGCAAGGGTTATTTTGCCCTGCACTGAGAAATGATCCATCAGTTCAATGAGGCTGGCCTGATCAGCTGGAGGCAGACAAAAGAAACTAAGTGAAAATAGGTAAAGGCTCAAACATTTGTAAGCCAAAGTGTGGTCTTTTTTTTTTTTTTAAAGTGAAACTAATTAATTCCTACTGGAAATCTACCAAACTACTTACTCTTTCTTCTGGTAGCAGCAGCCACAGAGGTAACCAGAAATCTCTAGGTAGTACAGGTGTTTGCTAGCAAGAACAGCTGTTACTATTAGAAAAAAAAGAAAAGGTTCCCTTCAGTTTCAGCTTCATAACCCAGATGACAAGTTCTGAAATGAATTTAAAAAAAATAAATCTCCAGCAGACGCTTCATCAAAACCTGGCTCATTGCTTGGCTTTGCTTGCAGCTGTTTTGCTCCTCCTGGGGTTTGGCACGGGATAGCTGTTGTGCGGGCTGTGTTCACCCTTCTGCATGTCCTTTTTCTGGCTCACCTTCCATTCAGAAGTCAGTTTCTTTTTTCCCTTCCTTTTTTGCTTATTAGTGCAAAAGAAGCAAGTGTGCCTCAGCTAGTCAAAGGAGAACAGCTTCCTTAGGCAGATGGGAGATGTTTGTTTTGTGCTAGGTGCTCACTTGGGCCAGAGAGTAAACAATGAAACTAACTCTGCCCCCCCCCCCCATTTTTGTTATTGTTAGCTTTCTCATATGAAGGTTCTCCTTTGAAGTGGCAGGTTTCACCGACTGGACTCGGAGGTGTCCAGATAATGCCTCAAATGGCAAAATTATATTTGTGAGCAGCATTAGGGAAAGTTAAAGTTGTGGATATAAGCAATCCAAACTACAGACAGCTCATAGCTGGCTGTCACTGAAGCTTGCATTTGACAACTGCAGAACTATATCCTTTTGATTTTTCATGTACAAAGTCCTGCAGTAGTTCAGAAGCGGGGAGCAGGGTTTCATGTGTACGACTGAGTAGAGAGAGCCAGAAGCAGTTTGAAATTTTTCAATGCAAGTTATGTTTTGTTCTTACTGCTTTTCTTTTTAGCACCAGAAATTGGTGCTGATGTCATTCTCCCGTTAGCTGCTTAGTTTAGTGAGAATAAAGGACAGCTAAATTGGGACCCTGCAAAATGCAGCACCCAGATGGCTGAAAAGACAAGTGAACAAGGTGCTGAAATGAGAGGCTTTGTCTTGGGTTTGAAAAAGAAATTAGAAAAATCAAACAGCATACAAGTAATACACATGACCATAAACAGAAGTGAAGTTCATTTTGAGCCTGAATTTTGCATTCCTTCACATTAGGCAGTCAGTATTGCTATACTTACTCTCTTTTAAAAAAAGAAGCAAAATCAAAAGCAAAGCAAGGTAAAGAGAATCACACCTCAAAGGCGTCTTTTTGGCAGTATTTTGATACTCAGTTGTTGCTGGTGAAGTGCATTTCACAACCTCTGTGCAGGCCAGGTGGTGTGAGGAATACCCATCCTTATGGTGATCCTTTGCAGTGACCTCCTAGCCAAATGCTCAAGTGCCAAGGAGCATCCCAGGTTTTGTTTCTACCCCATATCCTTGATATTTCACTGAATACATTTCTGCCCCTTGTCATCATGATGTTATCACTGCAGAGTGACAGCGGGCTAAGCCAGTGCATTAACCTGGATCTTGGTGTAGGAGATGTTACAACAGAGGCAGAGTAGTGGCTACACATTGGAGGACCACTAATCAAATAATGATCAGGTAATTACACAGCCACAGTAAGCCAGGTATGGCTGCTTTCAGAAATGTCCCAAGAGGAAATAGAGAGGGAATTATTCTAACACATGGCGATTTATCAGTTGCTAACACCAGGAAGACTTTTTAAAAGATTCCCTTAGGGTTCCTTATGGCAGTGTCATGGATTTACAACTGGTGATGAACATCTCTCTGACTAGTGCAAAATGAAGTAAAGGATTACAGGCTTCTGGGTATTCTGTGATCAGGGATACAGGTGCAACAATTTTCACCATAGTGGGTATCTTATGACAGAAGGCAAAATGGTTGCTGGTAGTCTGGATGATTGGTAAGGTATAATATTATTTGCTTAGGTTGTTTCACACAGGAGCTAGAAAGAGAGAGTTGGTAGCCAAAGAACCCCCAAAAAACTTGCTTAGTTTATCTTAGAAGATACTTTTTTGTCTGATTTTCTCATTTTTCCAGCAGCACTGGTTATATCAGACATAGCAGCATAACACACAGGTGCCAAAATTAAAAATGTTGTAAAAACCTCTATGTTGTAAAAACCTCTTTTATAAAATGGTGGCTGGTGGGAACTACTCACGAATAAAACTGAAAAGGAAGGAGGAGTGAGGCATCATGGAAATGTTGGCAGAACTGTTCTTTCAAAACTTAAAATGTGAAAATTTGTTGACAGGCAATATAGATTGCTTTAGGTAGGGCAGCGATCATGTACAGATTACATTGTGGTTTTTTTTTTCTTAACAAAAATACAATATACTAGGTACTACAAGTGTTTTCAGCTTAGTGGGTTTAGAGGGAGGGGTGGGTTTCTTGTTGGCTTTGATTGGGGTTTACACTGCAGGACATGGAAGGGGGATGTCCCTAGGCTCATCCTGCTGGGAAAACATGAGGTGCTATGCCAAAGCATGCCTTTTCTTTAAAAGGATTTTGGAAATTTGGGCAGGGAAGGAGTTCATGATACTCTCTGAAGCACACCTGTGTGGGAGAGCAAGTTTGCCGCTCCTTCTGTAATTGGAGCAATCTTTCTTGCCCACTGCAAGGATAGCCTCATTTCTCTTTTTCCTCACCACTTGAGAAAACAGTTTCTTTGTTGGGTTTCTCTGTGTGTGCTGGAGTTGAAGAACTGATGTGATGTGATAGTATAGCTACAATTGCAGAAAAAACAGGAGGAGTGGCACGTTTTTTTCAGGATACTCCATCTTGTTCTAAGATTTATTTGGCATGTTGAAGCATTAATGCTTCATGCTTGATCTATATCAAAAAGCTTTGCTAGAGAAAGCATTATAGAGTGTAGAGTGTCAGCAGGATTTTGGAAATGAAGTGGGATAGGGAGGAGAAATTACCTTTTTAACAAAAAGCAGTGAATTCTGTCCATGGGAACTTATATGCCAGCTGGGGGATCACAGTAAAGGCAAGTTAGCTTCCAGGTGGCGATGAAAATATTGTGTGACATTCTTTTGTGTCCTGAACAGTCACCTTGTAGAACAGCATACAAGCTCATCCAGTTGAGGATTGGTGCACCATCTTCCAGCAGGTTTCTTAGCATCAGGTACATGACATTTCATGTGCTTTTTGTAAGGGTGGATTTTTCCAGCCTTTGGGGAGTGTATTGCTACACTTTAGGGGATTAAAGAAGTTTGATCTCTGGTTGCCCATGTGCAAACAAGCATAGGAAGGGCAGGGAAGATTAATATGGGCCTGTGTTTCTAAGCCTTTGGTTGTGCTCTTGGTTGTTGATCAGACTTCTCTTCTATTTGTATTTAGACTTGACCACAATTAATGAAGCTAATTAGACTTGGTTAAGCTGATAACACCACTGCAAGAACCCAAAGCTGAGCCCTCCATGTCTCTGTCAAAGAAAATCAATATTTTCATTCTTCCATAACCTCATTGCTCTGTTTAGCAACACCAAGCCTACATTATGCTGAAACTTATGCACATAATTAGAGCTTTGGGAATTTGGAGCTGTTTTGTCCATAATTAGAATGAAGGTTTTCAAGAGTAGGGATTTTGCTTTCTATGGTTTTCTGCATTCTTAATAAGAAGGAACAAAACCAAAAACATAAATAACAAGAATAGACCCCAGACCTAGAAAGACTTCCCTGGAAGCTGTCCTTGCCCCATGTCAGTCAGGCTCTCATGCTGGCATTTCTAACCTTTCTTTAAATGGAAGGTCACATAAATGCTTCAGTTTCGCTGATAAAAAGGAGGCACCAAAAGGGAAAGATTCCAGATGAAACCAGGATAGCTCTTCCAGTAAATACCTCACTCCACAAACAGTCATAGTGGGATCAGGGCCATATATCCTGGAGAAGAGTAACATCCCCCGTTAAAAGGGAATTATAAGCTGCACTTTTGCTGGCATACTTGAGTGAACTGCTTTTGGGGGTAATAGTTACATGATGTTCTCTGTTGTGTAATGGATTAAGGGAAATGTTGGGAAAGATTTTGTTCTCATACTGTGCAGCATCTCCCAGTGCCTTCTGGGACAGTAACTGACTGCAGTTTTTTAGGGCTTTGGCAGCAATAGAAATCCTGCCCTGGTTTTGGGTAATTGCCATAGAACATGCTGAGACACTTCCCTCCCTGGACAGACAGCCCTCTGCTTTACTAACCATTTCCTTGGAGCAGTATAGATGAGAAGGCTCAAAGCAGCACAGAAACATACCTGTAGCCGAGTCTTCAGCAGAAATACTTGCAAGAGCTAGGGCAAAGCAATTTGACTTGGCCAAATAAAATATTTCTAGTGCTATTCAGAGCTATGCACAATCTCTAGTAACACTTGTGTTGTAAACCCAAATCTCTTGATTTTCAGTAAAAGCAATGTTGTCTGAATGGTGCTAGAATATTGAGATTGAAAGAAATTATTTGGAAAAGCAGTAAGAAGACCTGGTTTAACCTAATAACTTTTACTACAGGTGGAGCGTAGTACAGAGAATGGAATAACGAACACACTCCCCAGTTTAAACAGCTGCCTTCTGGGCTGTAACTCCACATGTGAGCAAATACATTATGAACAACTTCAGTGAGAATTGTAGGGAACTGCATCCTTGGAAGGAAAGTACCAAAGACAAAACTTGCATCAATAGCATAGTAGGTAAAAGTATTCCTAAGTGCTCAGGATCAAAGGAGGTTTTAGGAAGAACTTCAAGCAGAAAGGGTTTACATCATATCTATATTCATCCTTGGTTATATTTGCTTGCAGTATTCTCTGTCTTACAAAGGAGACCAGCTTTTGTGGGGACAGCTGGGATTGGGATGGTTTATTGTCAAGTCTTAAATGTCAATGACTAATGCTGATTTACATGCAGATTGCCTCTCAGCTTTATTTTATTTGGTTATTTATTTTTCGGAAATGCTGTCATTTGCTTCTGAGGAACAAATCAATGAGGAGGCAATAAAGAAGATGTAATCTTATTTCCATTTGGGGAGGGGAGGGAAGGGGCAGGAAGAGGACAAGAGAGTAATTTCAGTAAATGTATAACTGCTGGTAGTTTTTCTATTCAGGTGTTTGCCACATGTCGGTCTATTTGGGAAGAATGGATGTTGCTGTAGATCTAGAGCTGCAGTTGAGCCCAGACTCTGTGTTTAGTCTCTGCTGTTTGAGTTAGCTTTTAAGTTCTTCACTATTGGTATGAAACAAGTACCATTCCATTAGCTGTGTTCCCTGACAGCCAGAAAAGTGAAATCCTATAGCTCTCACCATCTGGCTATGAGCAGAAAAGTGGTTTTTTTCTCAATGGGAATGTCATCTTTCCAGGGTGTTCCAAATTACAGCTACGTGCCTTACTGACAAAAATTAAACTCTTGTGGGCTGCCCATCCCCTGGATTCAATGTTGTAATTTTGTTCATTATTTCCCTCTCTTCTCCAGTCTGTCCCTGTCACCTGTTCTCTAATGCTGGATACTCTGTGGGGTAGGAATGAGCTCTTTGCTCTGTATCTTTATGGTGACTTTTCAGTCCTTTCTTGCTCCCTGAAACACGCTTGTTACTGGTGATTGTTTATAATCAGAAAGAAATTAGCTTAATATTTTAACAGATTTCTTGTTGAGCTTGGCAAGTGTGCATTTTGGAAGTTACAGACCTAATAGTGATGAGGAAGCTTGAGGTACAGCCATTGAAAATCAAATGTTATGCACCACCAGCTTTATTTTGCTTGGTAGTTTCCAAAATACAATTGCATTGTCATCAGTCCTTGTTCTTGTTTAACTTCCACTGACTTCAATGGGAATTTGGTCCTCAAACCATTCAGAAGTGGCAAACTACAGATCAGGAGAAAATGGGCTTGCATAAATAAGGCACTAGAGTTAATGTCAAGAGATCTGGGTTCAATTTCTAGCGTGCTGGCAAGCCTCCAGCTTTGGATCCAGCTTCACTTAATCCATTAAAGATGAGCAGACACATACAAGCCTTAGGTCCACATGTTCAGCTCCTTGCTGAGCTCAGCTTTGTGTGTGTGTGTGTGTGTGTGTGTGCATCTGTGAAATGGTGCTAATGACAAGATAGTCCAACTTGTAGTTACCTGAACATAAAAAAACCCTGAACATAAAAAGTCTGGTTAGGCTGGGGTAAGTGCTTATGTCTTAAGATTTATTATAGTCACTTATTCTATGCACAGCCCTCCTGAGGACTGAGAAGAGTTGGTCCTGAGGACTGAGAAGAGCTGGGAGATTTATAAATAAGAAGTTGGGGCTAACAGATAAAGACACTGTGAGACAACCCAGCTCTTGTGGATTTATAGCTAAACTGCATTGATTTTTATTCTTTTTTTTGTTTGTTTTAAATTTGAGTGGCTAAGGACATGAGAAATGATGGCAAATGGATGGTAACCCTGAAAATCACTTTCTAAGGGTGATGAAAATCTCTTATTAAAGATTTATGTGGAGCAAGGAACCAGGTGACAACTACTTCTGGTGCTGAGTGAATGTGCCTTAGAATAAGTAAACATTACTGATGGTATAAATATTCTTTCTTGAGAATTTTTAATGATTAGAGAATTTTCTTCATTGTAGTCAGATATCTAACTTCTAATTACTCTGTTAAACTATGTTCTGGTAGCAGGAGAAATGCAACAACAAATTTATTTACCTATTAAAATCTTTATGTGTCTATTACCACCACCAGTCTGTGTCTCCTCAGAAATATAGACTCATATTGATGGGATCCCAGATGCTAACTAGATTTTAATTTAGTTAAATGGTTTATACTTCAGATTGTATTTCTCCATGGATATGCACAAACAGAACAAGATAAAACCATTACCAATTACTTAGACTTTTTTTAACCTATTTGCACCCTTCTTTCTTTGCATTGTAAATGTAAAATATTTACAACTATTTATGTAGAATACTGCTTTTTTTGAGTCAGAATATCTGCTCCCTGTTCCTTAAAGTTGCCTTCAATGCTACCACTCCAGTTGCAACTGTCCAGCAGTTTGTAAGACACTACATCTGGCTCTACTTATCTTTTTAGTAGATTACACTAAAGTGAATCCTTAAGGCGAAACCCTCTAATTTACTAAAACACATGCACATAAAATTACAGCTGTCTCACCATGGCTTTCATTGATTTGAATAGAACTGGGATGCATTTAAGTGGTTATAAAACTTAGATAAGCAAACTTCTTTCAAATCCAGAGGGAAAAAAAAAGACAAGTAAAATACCAAAACACCCCCAACCTGCCAAACAGCCCTAATTACTGGTTTATTGATTGGCTCATGAGTGTCTTATTCTTTATCTCTATGTCCGCTGACACCATCTCTCCCCAGTCCCTTGGCTTCAGATGCACCTCGGTGTGCTTCCCACGCTGAGGGACCAGTTTTATTATGAAAGTATGATGTTTCCTGTGATTAAAGCACAGTTTCACTCTTAAAAGTGACTATATACATTTGTGTAAGATTCATCTCTCTGTCTAAAAATAAGACACCTATCTTAAGCTGAAGGCAGGTCAGTCATTGCTTGCCTGTTAAGTGCAGAGAGAACACAGATGGAGACCTTAAGACTTGTAACATTTTTAAGCAGCTTAAGTTAGGTAGGAGGTTGTTTCCTCCCTGCAGGTTTTCTGCTATTAAAAGACCCCACTCTGACTTTCTGCACCCACTTTAAAGTGAGGTATTTTCCCCTAAAAGTCTATGATAATATTTGGAAGATGTACAGGAGATCTAGGAGCATCCCCTCTGGGGACTGGTGTAAATCTACCCAGGTCCACATATCCTCACAGCATGGAAGTGCCAGTAGTTTTACAACAGATATGGAACCTCCTCGGCATCCTAGAAAATAACTCAGAGGAGCCTGCGGTTCAAGAGGGAGAACATGGGGGGAAAAAAAAAATGTAAAACATTGAAGAAGAGTGAAGTGAGTTTTCTTTAAAGACTCAGTCAGAAGCTGTTCAGTTATGTTCCTGGAAGCTAATGCCCCCGTTTTGTATTGTAAGTCTCATTACCCGGTTATGTCGCCCAGAATAGTGTTACAAAGTGTTCAGGCATTACTGCTGCTGAGTGTTAGGGAAGACACCAGAACCCAATTTAAAAAAACAAAACAAAACAAAACACAGCAATATTAGAAACAAAGAATTGGCTTTGAAGAGAGAGTAGTTACAACAGTTTGCCTAGAAACGTTCTGTGGTTTCCACCACCAGTCTTCTCTCTGCTCATGGGCCCTATTTTCATTTCCAAATGACATCTGTCAGTTCAGTCAGCAGTTACAAATTTGATGCAAGAATTAGTGGAAAAAATGTTCCAGCTCATGTGATAAACAACCCTAGATGATCATAAGCCATAACCAAACCCTTCCTACTCTCACTTTTCCCCTGGGAGAGAGGATAAGAGAACAGCCCATGCAGATGTTAGTTACTTTGGTTAATACAGTGCTTCACATCTTGCGGTATATTCATCTGCATGGCTAGCAGGTGCAGGATTCTGCCTGTCACTAATTCCTTCCTGTGCTTCCACCAACAGCACTGGAAAAAGTTGATTTAAAAAAAATGGTTGAGAAGACGTATTTTACACTGGATGGTTGTAGCATTATGTACTGCTGTGATGTCAAAAAGTGGAGTTTATCCAAAGCTTCCCAAGAGCGTGTGCAAAACTGAACTCTCCATTGCCAGTGCTGCCGGATGGGTGTTGACCATTCCTGTTAACGGGAAGCGAAATCGGAGCTGGGAGGATGACGAAGAGGCAGGAGGATGCATTGCTACTCTTTTTGCTTTCTGGAGAGGAGGGGTTGAGGAAACGACTGCTTTTGGGACAAGTCATCCTGTAACTTTTCTTCAGCGTTACCTACTGCCCCATTCACCCTTTCTTTGCCTCAGCGGTTGCCCTAGCCTGGGGTTTTGGGGCTCTGCTGAGGGCAAAGAAGGGTCAGAGACAGTTTGCTGACCTGGCAGTCTGTTCTGATTTGCTTTAGCCTAGGGTACTCTGGTGTAAAGATTGAAGTGATCGAACTGATGCATCAGATATACAAGCTTTGGACTTTGACAATACATTATATGATTATGTATTGTAGGAGGTGTATTTGCTTGTACACCTGTACCCATACGTGCATACAAGTGCATGTGCCTATAGGATGCTGGCAGCACCCATTTGAGTAAACATGTATGACGTATGCCATAGAAACACAGACACGGGTGTGCAGAATCTCACTGCGGCCTGGGAGCTTCTCTCTCACTTCTGCAGGGCTAGAGGGTGAGAAGCTGAATTTACACCTGTGTCTCTTTTGTTCCTCTTTTATGGGGAGCTCCATTTTTTTCTCCCGTTGTTTCTGTCATTTCTCCTTTTTCACAGGATAAATGCTTAAAAGCACCCAAATTACCAGGGAGCCCAAATGTTATTTTCAGACTGAGCTTGGTACTGTGGTCCTGCCTGGTCTCCTAAACCATGTTGAAAATGCCGTGGGGGTGTTCAGGGAACTGGACAGGTATTCTTGAAACGATATTTCAAGCCCTGCTTCAGCAAAAAATGTTTGAGGATTTATTCACGTGTTGTGCAGTTAAGCATGTATTTAAGTGTTTTGCTGAAGCAGAGCGTGTTTAGCTTTGGAGTGTTTAGATTTATTATATTTTTGTATATTTGTTAAATTTCTCTTCTGGGGTTGGTCTAAAGTTTGCTGTCTGCATCAGAAATGTTTGAGAAAGCTACTGAAATCATAAAGTGAAAATTAATCTAACAGTTTTCTACAGAGATGGTAACTTGTTGGCAGAAGGTGGTGCTGTTACCTGATATTGAAGCAGATAGCTAACTCCCGTGTCAGTGAACTTCTGCTAAACCAATTCCCTGAATAGAAAAGAGTTTTTCTTTTTTCCCCCCAGTCATAGATTTGATACATGAATAGATACAGATGAGGTTTCCCAGTCTCTGAGATATAATAGTCTTCTTAATTAGAAGGCAGATGGCCACGCCAACATTTATTCCAACATAAAGTAGAATATGAGGTGAACTTTGTTTTTTAGAGAAATAAATGCAACTATATTATGCTTTTTAAGTGGAGTGGCTGATTTCACACGAGAAGGACAGAGTCATGTGGACTGGATTTAACAAAAGCAAAAAGCAAAAAATGATTGATATAAGGCACAGCTGAAAGTTTTAAAGGGTTTTTTTTCATGAGCAGCATGCTGTCACGCTTGATAATATCAGAAGTCATGAGAGAAAATTTGGAAAAATCCAAAGAGAGGTTTTGGTTGGGAAAAGCTCTTTCAAGTCTGTGTAGTGCATTAATAAAACAGTATGCTCGAGCTGACAGGTGACACATAGCAGCGGGTTGGGTGTATGGGGCAATTCACAGGTATAACACATAAATCATGCCTTGACTCTTCAGAATGATTGCAAGCCATCGAAATCATATAGCATCTTTTTGAAAAGAAAGGAAAAAATGTAACTAGTGATATAATAGATAACAAGTCTAATTTCTGAGCCTTCAGAATATACATAGATCATATTTTAAAGCTTTACATTATAATCACAGAAGTTAGAAATGTCTTTTGTATTTAATAAGATGATTTTTTTTCACCTAATCCTATGCTTGTGGGATTTCTGGCACTGCAGCATCACACAGGTGTAAATAAAAATTGTTATTGTATACTTTCTCATGAAAGGTGTTAGTTGAGGGGCTAGAAATTGTGAAAATGGAATGTTTTACTTATGGGTTAGAATACTCGTAAATTATTGTACTTTTACTCCACTTACAGTTCCTGGTTTAGAAAATATTAGAAAGGCTGTTCCTGAAAGAGCTCACTGGTAACTAGTGGCAGAAATATCAATCTGTGTTCCAAAGTGTTCTGATAAATTTTCATAATCAAGAAATTTGGAAAATTTAGATATACATCCAACTTTTTATCCTGAAGGGAGACCGAATTTCAAACCTTTGAAAATCTCTTTACCTGTTGCTAAGCCTTGAGTAAGTTAAGCTGATTTTAAATACAAACTCCTAGAAAAGAGAAAAATACTTCACATGTCCTAGGAGAGAAGATAAAACAGTGAAAAAGAAAGTCCAAAGCATGAAATAAATCTGTCAAGACTTGTTGTGCTATCTGCTAATCTGAATTAGCAAGGAAAGCACTGGTGGATTAGGAAGGGTGAGAAATAGTTGTTCTCCTATGAAATAATACTGCTTTTGGGATGGCAGCTGTAGAGAGGGGCTTGTGATACCATAAGTGTGTATAGCTGGGCAGCTACATGGACTCTGAATTTCAGAGATGAATTCATACAGTTGCTATGTGCATTTTGGGCCATATTTTCAAAATTCATAAAGCTCAGCTTTGATCCTTTTGTTAGAATAGCTCCATGGATTTACAAATAGCCAATAAATATCTGCACTTGATGGCATCTGTGTGCCTGGCTTTGAAAATCTGGCTTTTAGAGACAAAGCACTATGCCATACCTTCAGAGAAGAGAAAGAAAACTGGTCAGATGCCACTGAAAATACAACTGAGTCTGAGATCGAAAGGATCTTGCAGGATTTTCAGACCTTGAGCATAAGGCTTCATTTTTTTTTTTTTTTTTTCCAATTGGATTTCATGGTTGAAACTTGGTGCAAGAATCCTGAGACTAGGGAGCAAATAGCTTTTTATGGAGATTTGAATTACGTTTACACTTGAAAAATCAGTCTAAGCAGTGAGTGAAGTAGCCTGGCATTTTGTCTCTGCGCCAGTCCTCTGCTGCTCTCTTCCTGGCTACAGCAAGTTATGCTTACAAGGCATCTTGTGTGATGTGTGGCTATGGCAGAGCAGGGTACAGTGGCTAAATGGAAGGAAAATATTAAGAACTGATGTTTCCTCCTCCTTTGAAGACCTCCTTAAAACCTATTTTAAAAGTCTGTGAGGATTTTAGCTCTCATTTACCCTGGCCTGGTCAAGTGATACAGCAAAGAGATGCAGGCTTGCTTACACCTTTCTGCTGCCAGCTTCTCAGCATGCAGTGTGGTATCAGTCCAGTACCATTTCATTCACTTTCAGATGAAGTTTCCTCTGCTGACAAATATCATCACCACTTTAGGTATATTTAAATATACTATTTAAAGTATACGTCCAGTGATTCTTACTATTCATCTAATCGTCGTCACAAGGACCCTGTCCCTTCTGTATGTGAAAATCCAGCAGTTTTCCATAGCTGATGTTGGCTTTGGAAACAGAAGTTGAGCAGGATTTCAGGTAGTCCTGAATTCAACTGCAGTGCCCAGTGCTTACATTGGAATAAATCACTCTGAATTCACTACAATTTCCCATGATATCTGCTGAGAGATGTATCTTTATTTGATTCCATTTTGGCTAATATTTATCTACTGCAGAGATTAGCAAACTTAATCGTCAGTTTATGAACTGAGGAGTTCATAAGGTTGATGCTTATTTCCTATTATCTTGTGACTTTTGATACATCTCTGGACAAGTGGGTGACTTTACTGTATATATCCCTCAGAGCATAACTGTAATTCAGGACCCTAAATGAAAAACTGTAAGCACAGAGTTCCAAAACCTGAATTCTCATTTGTCAATGGGGGGAAAAAAAAAATCAGCCTGATGGTGGCACAATCTAGCCCTGTAAATAACATCTACTCAGGTGAGTTATCCAGGTCCTGTAGAAAGCAGTTATATGTCAGCTATGATCATCTGTTCTCCTGTTTTTTTGTGTGAGTTGCTGAAAAGCAAACCTTTCCCACAACTAATTGTATTTGCTAATTACCTGTGAAAAAGCAATTATCTCCAGGTGATGAAGTTCTTTGGGAAGGCTTTTTTGATTGGCAAAGATGGGGAAAGTATCTCTTCTATGGATGTTGTTTTCAGAAAAATCTTCCCAGATATTGTACCTGATGTATCACATTAGACACATCGGATTGGGTTGCATCAGCAATGTTGCATTACATCACATCACCGAGGTAATGTGCTGTGACAGACTTGCAATGCAATGTGTCAGCTGGAAAATGGGGAAAGATGTGATTTCCTGAACAAAATGCTTCTTAAACTTTATGGTATTTTTCCCTCCTCCAACTAAAGAAGTAGCTGTTTATTTTTTCGGGCATTTCTTAAAAGACTCAATTGCCTATTGAAGAATCCTAAGCTTTTTTGTTTGTTTGTTTCCTGGTTCTCCATGGATAATTAACAGGCCTAGAAAGAAATATTTTTTTGCTACTTATATTTCCATACCCAGATTATACTACATTTGTTTCCCCAAACTTTCAGGAAACTGAGAAATCATTTCCTAGGAGGAGGAAAGTTCTTGCCATTTGCATAGCGCTCTATCCAGTGCCTGATCATTTACCTTAACTCATGCAATATGCTTCATGTGAGGAATGCCCAGGGGTGAGTTCTGTACAAGTGAGGTTCAGGATCACAGTGGTAAGGCTACAAATACAGAGAGAAAACACGGCAGCAATGCATGTACGCATCAGTCAGAGCTGCAATTAGAAGATGATTTTTTAGTGCATGACTTAGTTAAGGTGCACATCTTCTACAGGGGTGATAGTAGGCAGATACTGCAGACTGTCTTGTCTGTTGGAAGGTTTTGCATCAGAATTTGCATCAGCCAAGGTAATTTTCAAATCCTGAGTAAAGAATGACTTGGCTAGCTCAGGAGAGAGAGAACGGCGCGACATTCACTGCGGTTACTAAGAGTGACGTGTGCCCAGCCAACCTCATAAAACAATTGCCATCTGATACTGTTCTTTGGATGGGTTTCTACTCAAACTGAGTTGATGGCAGTGGTCCTCGTTGGGACTCTGAGCAGAGCAGAGAAGGTGGGAGTAGGTGCACTTCAGCTGTAGCTATGGAGGTAGGGCACATAGAGATGAAACAGCAGTGCATGTGAGGGAGAAGAACTTACAACTGTTAAAGCCTTTAGGAAAGGAGGAGCTATGCAATCCATGTAAAAGCAAAAATCCAAATATTTTTAGTATCTCTTCACAACCTGCATTGTCAGAAATAAGGTATAGTATCAGTTTTCTTCCTGTCCTAGTTGATTTTTTTTTTTTAAATTGTCCATTTTTTTATGAGCTACTCAGTGTTGCCTGATATGGAGCCTCCTTTCAGGCATACATTATGCTTTAGTAAAACATCAAAACAAATATACAGAGAATTTCCAAAGAGGGAAGTGCTATACAATAACATATTGTCCTCAGGCTGTGGAGGTTAACAACCCAAAATTGCTTTGGTATTTGTATACACTGAAATAAGAATTTATATGTTTGCTCTCTGTTTACTGGGCTCTTGTGATTCATTACGTTGGCACTTCAGAGTTCAGAATAGTCACTTGTCTCCTGCAAAGCAGCACCCTTAACTATGTTACTATTTGGTTTCTCATTATTGTCCCAGTTCTTTCTTTTTTATTGCTGCACAAATACACTTCAGTTTCACAGTAACTTGTCTAATGCTGCTTTCTGCACCGTTCATTGTTGGAAGGATCTGGGTTCTGGTGTACTCAGAAATCAGCTAAGTAAATCTATAATAGCATTGCTGTTTAAACAATGCCTCGGATCATTAAAACGAACAAACAAAAAAAGTTGTTAATGTACCTATGGATACCTTTCACTTGACGTTCAATAGTTTTTTTATAAAATGGCAGCAGTCATGTAGAAAACATTTACTTTTTGCTTACTTTGATTTAGTCTTCAAGGACAATACGGTCATTTTACAGTCAGTCCTGGGTAAGGGAAAGGGCATAATTGCTGTGCCCTAGGAATAGCCTAGGAAATGAATTATGAGTTGAAAGTCTCTAATCTTTCCCTGCCAACCTACACTCCTGCTTGCTTTAAGCAGGTATTAAGACCATTAAGAATAAAGGTATGAAAAAAGGTATTCAGGTGCCTCAAGGTGCAAGTAGGCTTATGATGTTTTGTTGTTGGTTTTTTCCCAGAAATGAAAGGTAGGCCACTCACGTTCTTTGGAAACAAGAGGAGGTGCATGCCTGTTCCCCTCCAGCCCTCTGCAAAAAGTGCTATATGCCTTGTTGTACCCATAAGTTCCTCCAACCTCTCTACTAACCTGGATCCTATTATTTCATGCATATCCCTGGCTCCATACCCAGCCAGTATCCAGGCATATCACCCACCTGGATGTTTGCGTGTAGATACCCACTTTAGAGCCAGGGTCCCTGGGTACCTGCACTGTACGAGATTAAATGCATCCTGAAGTGTCTATTTGGTCTCTACTGACTAAATGAGAATTCCTTTGGGGGAAGCTCAGAAATGGATGTTTCTAGTCTGGTAGATGCATTTGCTCAGGAGAACCATACTGTAAACAAAGGGGCAAACTTGGTGCTTCTGTCACTTGTTTTCATCAAAATGTTTATTTTCTATCCCCCACCGTATGTGTAAATCATTCAAATCAATAAAAAACATTCTTAGTCTTATGTTTTAATCAAATATTAACCTTGCTTTTTATTTACAAGCTAGTATTAACTCACGGTAGCCCTTTTTCTGCATTCAGAACTCCTATACTAAGCCTTTTCTTTAAACCTGTTATTAATTCTGCCTTTTATATCTAAACCTGGTACAGAAGCACAATTAACTGCTTTACTTAACATGCGAGGCTATAAGTGATCTCTAGGATACCACTGACATTAAGAAAGTAAATGAGGTTAAACTGATTCTCATTACTAGCTGATCTTTATACAGTCTTTGGTTGGTAGAACCAGCAGCAGACGTGTATTGCAGAATTAATTTTAAGGGAGTTATAAGAACCATTGCTCCATAATGGTGATACCAGGCAAGAATGGAAGAATCCACACAAGTCTTTAATCTCTTTCAAGATATTAATTGTGCTTTATTCTGTAGTTTAAAAGAAATCCTTAATCACACTGTCAACATCTCCTTTTGTGCTCTTAATTTCCTTCTAATTATAAATATGAATCAGCTTTTCCTTTAGCAAGACTGGGAAGTGAAGTTCAAGCTCTTCTGTTCACAATGAGCAAGAGGTACTTTTCCTACTGCAGTAGGAAGACAGTATCTCAGTTCTTTAGCTCCATGGTCTTAGACTTATTTGGTGGTGAGTTCATAGAGAAACAGTGTGTTCAGATATTTTGTCAGATCTAGCCAGAAGTGTTCCATGATGAGACTGAGACAGAAATCACTCAATGGCTTCCGAGTGGAATTAGGGAACAAATTGGTGATACATGTTGGTAAGTGACTGAAATGGTGACTTTCCCCTGCCCGACAACACACGTCTTTGTAAAAGTAAAGCAAGTGAAGCAGATAAACAGGTAAGTCAACTAATTCTGTGTTTCACTCTGTGAAGAGCAGGAATGTAACACAATTTAAAAAGAAGTAGTAGTGGTCAAGACAGCAAATGACTAAGGTTTCTACAGAAGCCGTGAGGTGAAGGTGCTGCTCAGTTCTGGCTAGATTTATAAAGGCTGTGATCAGTAGGTATGCCAAAACAGAGCTATGAGTTTCAAAAAGTTTTAGAAGAAGGCTGAATTCCAGGGTTTCAGGGGAGATACCATATCTGAGTAAGATTTGTAATAGCAATGCCAAGGACACGGCAGAAAAAACACTCAAAACACCCACTCCCCTTCAGGAAGATTTCTTCTTTGGAAACTGTATGCAATAGGCACTCAGGAAAGCATTGAAAGACTCCAGCACACAGAATAGCTGCTGAGGAAACTGCAAGAAATCACCTATAGAGAAGGAAGACTGAAACTAGCAGTGAGACATCTCTGCGTGGAGACAGGAGGATGAAGAGATTAGAGAAAATGAAAAAGTTCCACCTGGTTTGAAAATATTGTTGTGAAAAACCCAGCAAAGCAGTGCCTGGTGAGCATCTTCTTTTCAGTAGGTTGCTGGAGATTTGCATTGCTCATTTGCTTGCCTGAAAGTTGCCCCAGGCTTCCAGGGAAAAGAGGCAGATGTATCCTTCAGGGCAAAGGCAATAAGGTGTTTGTGTAATTTTACCTCTGTGTCCTAAACTGTGGAGGTACTGGATGTGAAACCTTGGTGTTCCTGGATATAAAACAACTAAACTTAACATTCATTAAAGAGAGCTAGTTTCTAACCACTGTATCCTTGGTAAGTAGCACATCAGTAGGAGGGCAAAATAACAATTGCTCTAGGCTTGGAGAAGCTTTTGCATTACTGCTACTCCAATTATTTCCTTTTTTACACATGTTCAGCAATCTCTCACCTCTGTAATTACCACACTGAACACTGCAGCTATTAGATACAGCCACTAGACTTTTAACAAGCCATCGTTACTTGTGCTTGCTATCTTCCAATTTAACAACAATGTCTTTGAGAGCAGTATAACTTATTTTTCCTTTACAACAAACTCACAGACTTATGTATGGACACATGTGTGTAAAAGCTGGTTGCAGCCATGGACTTTGCTAAGGAACAGTGAAGAAGCCAAAGGTAGAGCTGCAGAATGTGGAAGCTGATGCACACCATGGTCCTGATTTGAATATTTTAGTTGAAAATTATTTGTAATATCTCTATCAGGCAAATTTTTCCTTTCCTTGAGAAATAGTGGCTGAGGATGCTGTCCCAGTAAAACTGAGCCCTAACGTCAGGAAGATAATTGCCAAATTAGAAAGCATGCAGATTCCTGAAAGCCTCTAAGGTCTTCTATTGATGTTGTGTGAAGACAGCTGTGTATCGTCTGTCCATGAGCACCTAAATAAGCAGGGAAGGCAGGTTGAGAAGATTTGCCTTTTCCCAGCTTTCCCTCTGCTTGGCAATTTGATTCATGTACTCTATGCTCTTGTAATGGTGCTGAATACTAAAAAGAGGTTATTTTGTGTACAGCCAGGCAAGCAGGAGCATGGTGGGCCAGGTTACCCGATTAGCTGGTGGATTTTCTATGCTAACCCCAGGTGGCCAGGCAGAGCAGGCATTTAAAAACTCATCCATCTCTTGTCTTACTATCTTTGAATTTGCATAATTAAAAGTGAATTACTTGCTGTATTTTTAATATATGCAGTGAAAATGCATGAAAAGCTGAAAAATTACAACAATCCAGTAATTCATGTCATGTCCCATTCAGAATTACAGCTTTCCAGTGCCAGCTGAAACACTGAAGATTCCCTGCCACCATAAAGCTATAATTGCTGAATTAATAACAGCGGGTTTTGGAGAGTGACTGCACAGGCTCTCTGACCCAGGTAATAGAAATACTCATGTTAAAGTGAAGTTAATACATGTGACTTAATCTATTTCATATTGGGCTCAAATAGTGAAGATCATTGCTTTCCTTGCCATAGGATGATATGAGAGTTACAGCAAGGTGTTACTTTTCAGATTTAGCTTAAGCCGGCTGCGTTGGTTAGCCAACAAAGATTAGAAATTAAATTTTCAGGGACTAGCCAGGCTAGCTTTCCTTCTACCAGAGGACTTGTACCCCAAAATCTGCTAGTCTGCTCAGCACTTCTGGAAGGTGGAATTCTCAATCCAGCTGCAAAGGGATGGAGAACAGGATGTAAAGGGAGATGGTGAAAGGCTTCTGCTAATGTTTCATTACTTCAGATTTTATTAACAACAGCTAAAAAAACAATCCTTCCCCCTCGCCTTCCAACTCGGGAACAAATTCTGCAGCTGATGCTCTTACGCAATGTCTTGTGGCCCCCACAGCTATGTTGCTCATAAGGACTAGGATAAAGTGACTGCTGTTTCTAAACAGAATGATACGAAGTTAACAAAAATGGCATGATCTGAATGAAAGGTTACTTTTTTTTTTCTTTTTTCTTTTATGGGTTACTTAGGTATTGGAGGGAGCTGGTAATCTATTTGCCATGACTTCCTCAGGTTACGACCCTGATGCAGTGGTCATTTGAACCTGTGGGATTCAACATTTGTTTCAGTAGGTTTTGTGATTCTTGGTCACCATTATGAGCTCATTCAAGTCATTAGAGATCAGCTGGCCCATGTCAAAGGATCTGCTTGTACCAAGGAATTGATTTAGTGAGCAACTATTCATGTTGCAAAGCTTAGCTGCAGCAAAAGCCAAGAGATGTAACCAATCAGACACCGGACCTCTCAGCTCAGGATAATGTCCTATGCTAGGGATCTTTGCAATAGTCTCGTTGAGATTGTATGTACATTGCGGATAAAAAGAACTGGCAGTTTCCAGGGCTGGCAATCTGATTCCTTTCATAAGAATTACCATCATTAATTAAAATCTCTTTTCTGTGTAATTATTTAAGCTCTAATTCTCTTGCAGGTTCATAAATAGTAACATCCCGCTGTCCTGGAAAAAGTTCTTTTTTTTTTTTCTCCTTTCTCTTTGTTGTTGCCCTCATTTTCTGCCCTCTCATAGCTTAAGGTAATTAAACTTCCAAAGTCTGGTCACCTCTCTGAAATATTTAAATATAATCAAAGAGATTTTCATGTTTCTTTTGCCTGCAAAGCTCACTGAGATTTCTGAACGCAAAGGCTGTGCTTTTCCATTCTGCAAATAACTGCAGAAGAGGGGCTGGGCCCAGTAAGAGATCAGTTCTTTCCAGTCTGGCTCACTATTACCTAGACCCCATGCTACTGAGTTACAATTCTAAGAGCAAACATTTCAAGCCTTATAGCTTGTAGGCATTGTGAAAGGTATTTAACCTGATCTTTGTAATTGCCTCTTCGCCATTTAACACTAAGATTACAGCATTTACTGTTGAATGTTGATAATTCTCTCAGCTGAACTTTTGCATACAGCAAATGATTTTTGCAGAATATTCCCATGGAAAGTACTCACTGAAATGTATACATGCATGAATGCATACACACAGAGTAGCTTGGTCTAACTACATTAACGAAGAGGAGAAAAATCTTCCCAAAGCCAGATATGTACAGCACTATTACCCAAAAGAGATGAATAAAAGACTTGGGTATTTTGAGTAGGACTCAGTGTAAAACTCGGTGTTAAGGCAGAAGGAGATCCTGGTTTGGGCAACTTGAGGTTGAAGCAGGGAGGATCTTTCTAGGCTGACAGCATAGCCATCATTTTTATCAGTCCACTGTGAAATCTGACTTTCCTTTGCAGATATTTAGCTTGCTGGCTGATGTTTTCTTGAAATTTCCTTTATTAAGTGTCAAGTTTTGGTAGCAGACAATATCAAACACAGTTAAAGGTCAAAGTAAATCATGAATGAAATTACACAAGCTCATATACAGTGAGGGTTAAATGAGAATGTCAGAGGCTAGTTTGCGTAAACGTTATCCGTAGATCAGAGGCTCTCCATGCCCTCCAGAGAAGCCCCTGTGCTTGCACCTCAGAGACGCAGGTCTACCAGCCTTATTGACGAGGTTTAGAATACAACTGGGATGCCCACTAATTTCACCACTAAAACAGTGGTATCATTGTGATGATACCTGAATCATCACAAGGATTTGGGGAACTTCACTGAATGCTTTTATTTTGAGAAAAAAAATCCAACTTCTTCCTCCAAAAACAGAGATGCCAGAGGTAACAGCTGTCTGTGGAGGTCATTCTTCAACAGCATCTTAGCTGACAGCAGGGAACAAGCAGTAGAACAAAGATTGCTGCTCCAACTGTTTTCTTGTTTATTAGCTTATGTGATGAAGTCAGGCAAAATCAAGGTCTACTGGCCGTTGTTAAGCACAAGAGAGAACTACCATCTATGGGACAACTCACAGGCTAGGAGATCTGTCAGATCTGGCCTTCTGATTCAGCATGACATGCCAGTATTGGATTCTTGCCTTGGTCCAGCGTGCAAAGTCTTTCTCGTTTCCAAAGACAGTCAATACAGTTTCATCCAAAACTTCCTTTTTATAGTGCATTTACAAGCAAGACTTCCAATAGCAACACTTTTAATGGCTGTTAGGCCCTGAAACAATGGTGTCAATCAAACCAATTGAATTCTGCTTAGAAGCAGTTAGTTCTGTGAGCTATGAAGACAACAGGATTTCCGATCCCCATGTCCTGCATCTCTTTCCAGATAAATGGAGAGCTCGTTTGTCTAGTTGCCAAGGTGCCTATGTCATAAAAATTGTAGGAATGTTAATACCTTGACTACACATACATATTCAGAGCGGCTTTGTGATCATATAAAACTTAAGAAATCATAAAAGGAATCAGTTTTTCTGAATATTTGTAGTGCTGTCTGTACCAGAAAGGAGTGGCAGAACTGGAGTGAAGGAAAAATGCATGTCCACAGATCACAAGCAGAAAAGTAGGTATTTTGAAATACTTTGATGGTAACAAGAATGTTGTTTCCTCTCCAATGTCGGGTTTTTTTTAAAGCTCAGTAGGCAGGAAAATGAAATGTTTTATGGTTTTATCAAGTGCAGCAAAGTCACTGCTATTATACTTGCAATTTCATGACCTGGTAAACAGATACCTTTGTGCTTAAGGGTCTAAGTGTCAGTGGTGTAGAAAACTGTTGATTATGCTGCTTTGTGAAACAGAAGCTTCTTCATCAGAAATGTATCCTACCTGATAGCAGCATCACTTGATATTTGCCCTTGTAGAGCATGACCCTGTGGCCAGTGTTTTTAGTGAGATGAAGAAAGCTGGTGGGAAAATTAACCTGCAGATATATTTATGTATTTCAGAGTGTGCAGTATGGAATATGTATTGCCTTTTCAAATGCAGTGATTCAGCACCACATGCCAGTATTGGATTCTTACCTTGGTCCAGTGTGCAAAGTCTTTCTGGTTCCCTAAAGACAAATACAGTTTCAGCCAAAGCTCGCCGTTTATGGTGCATTTATAAGAAAGACCTCCAACAACACCACTTTTAGTGGCTGTTAGGCCCTGAAACAATGGTGTCTTACAAACCAGTTGGAAACATGCGTTTTCTTGGTGGGTGCATTAAGCCATCTCCAAGTCATGTAGATCTGGTGTAGCTAATTCTATAAATTAATCAGAGATATGAGAGGAGTCTGGTTGTAGGAGAAGGGACCCCCTGGTTGTGAGTTTCCACAGAAATCTTCTGGATTTCACCAGTGAGGGGTAGGTAGCTTTATGCTATTCTTGCTGTGTCTTATCTAATGTGTTATTGACACTATTGCATTTGCTTTCAAACAGTCATTAGAACGTTTAATTTGCAGCAGCTGTAATTTATAGTTATAATTTTGTCTAAGATCAATAAAGGAAACTGAAGAGATTTATAGTCCTAGCTTCAACTAAGATAAATTGAAACAGGCTCTATTTCCCTGAAATGCTTTATTTAAACAGCATTTTAAAAGAACAAAATGAATTAGATGAGATATTTGCATGCAAGCATGGGTAAATAATCCCCTGTGTCTGGAAGAAATTGGAAAGTGTGAACACCGTCAGTGTGTACTTTGAAATACAAATAAACTCCTGAGAAATGTTACTTTAGTGTAGGATCTAATGGAAGTCAAGTAACCATTTCAAAATGCTTCTTAGCAGCAGCAGTCGATAAATATCCTTGAGATCTGGTGTATTAATACTTCATAATAAGACTGTAGGTGCATGTTTTAAATACTCTCAGGATCAGTCTTAGAGTGGAAAGCAAGGCCCTGAAAGCACAGCTCTCTTTACAGCAATCCTTGAACATGGATTACAGAAACTGTTAATAATTTTTGACAAATCTGTATTCATTTATGAAATATTCATGTTCCAAGCACTGCCTCATGCATGGGGAAGAGGTGCCTCTCCCATAGAGTAGTTAGCTGAGGGATTACGCTGGGCAGAAGAGATGTGAGCAAAGTCAGGCCAGCTCAGGGCTTTGGTAAAATTTTAAGGTAGGTCTTACGGAGGAAAGGAAGAAATTCCTAATGAACCTTTCTCCTCTTGCACAGCAGCAGGACGGGATACTGAATCGGTGCCCAAAAGAGCTGAAGGCTGGGAATGGGGGGATATCATTGCAGCTGGCCCAGGATGGAGCACAGTTTTAGCAGCTTGTCGCTCTGAAGCTTTGCTAACCTGTGTTCTTGGGGAAGGGAGTATATTCTTTCTCCATCCTCTACTAATTTGGCTTATGCCTAATCTAGCTGCCTTTTGCCATGTATTGGGTTTCTGTGGCAGGTTTTGGTGAGGGGGGGCTACAGGCGTGGCTGCTGTGAGAAGCTGCCACCCTACATCTGATAGAGCCAGTGCCAGTGGCTCCAAGACGGACCCGCTGCTGGCCAAGGCCAAGCCGTCAGTGATAGTGGTAGCACCTCTGGGTAACTGGGTTAAGAAGAGGAAAAAAAACCCAACCCTGGGCACACAACTGCAGCTGTAATGAGGACTGAGACTATGTGATGGAAACAGCCCTGCAGACCCCCAGGTCAGAGCAGAAGGAGAGGCTCCAGGCGCCGGAGCAGAGGTTCCCCAGCAGCTCCTGGGGAAGCCCACAGGGAGGCCGGCTGTACCCCTGCGGCCATGGAGCTCCACGTGGGAGCAGATCTGCACCCGCACCTGGGGAGGGCCCCACGCCAGAGCAGGGGGATGCCCGAAGGAGGCCGTGACCCCGTGGGCAGCCCGCTACTGTGGGGAGAGAGAGGAGCCCCGGCGGGAGCAGGGTTGCTGGCAGGACTTGGGAACCCACGGGGGGTCCGGGCCGGG